>NC_133147.1:13526275-13826275 GCF_048418815.1 Hemitrygon akajei
TAATCAATACTCAAATTTATGAAATGCTCTCTTTATAACCCTATCAACCTGTGATGTCACTTTCAAGGAATTATGAATCTGTATTCCCAGATCCCTTTGGGCTCCTCAGAATATGATGTGGAAAATTACACTCAATGGCCACTTTATTAGGTACTCCTGTAGCATAAAAAAGAGGCCACTGAGGGTATGTTTGAGGTCTTTTGCTGCTGTAGCCCATCGACTTTAAGGTTTGACATGTTGTGCTTTCATAAATGCTCTTCTGCACACCACTGTTGTAATGTACGGCTATTTGAATTACTGTCACCTTCCTGTCGGCTTGAACCAGTCTGGCCATTCTCCTCTGATCTCGCTCATTAACGAGAGGATTTTGCATTCAGAACTGCTGCTCACTGGATGATTTTTTTTTGCACCATTCTCTGTAAACTCTGGAGATTGTTGTGATGAAGCTCCCAGTGGATCTGTTGTTCCTGAGAGCCTCACATTACCCCGTCCAGCACCAACAATTATCCGGCGGCCAAAGTTACCTCGGTCTCATTTCTTCCCCATTCTGATGGTAGTAACGGGAAGAGGGCATGTCCCGTGTCCCACATGGAGAAGGCCCTTCGTGACTGATGTCACCTTCTCGAGGTACCACCTTTTGAAGATGTCCTCAACAGTGAGAAGTGTTGCACCGTGATGGAGTTGCCTGAGTCTACAACACTCTTAAAACCTCTTTATACGCTATGCATTCGAGCCTCCATACCAGATGGTGATGCTGCCAGCCAAAATGCCCAGGCACATCTGCAGACACTTGCTAAATATTGCACATAGATAGCTGAAGTACATTTGGAGGGCAGGTAATAACTGAGCCACAGCACTAAGATGGAATTAATTTTAAAATCATGTGGTAGTTCTTGAACCTATGAATAAAATGGGTATAAAATGAGTGATAGAGAATCAAAAGCCCATTTTACAACTTCCCAGAATTGTATTTGCATTGTACTTAATGAATTGTAAGATACCAGATTATCCTGGTTTATTGGTTTTAATATTTATGAACAGATTTATTCTTTGGTGTAAATTGAATCTCTCCAGAACTGTGTCATAATTCGTCTGTTTCACTAAATAAATTTCTGAGGATTTCACTTCAGTTTCCCGTGGTACATGGAACAGTTCATGAGGGAAGGTAAAGACTTATGCAGTGATATAGTTTTTGACGACACAGCACATAATGATGACGACGATATTTTTGACAATCAGCATATTTTTAAGTAGCACCTGTGTTGCCAAAATCTATATGTATGCACTTGTGTGTGTTAATGTATGTAATTATGTGTGTGTGTGTGTGTGTGTGTTGGTGCTTTTGTGTGCATCTGTGTCTGCACGTGCATTTGTAAAACTGTATGTTTAGCCGTATATGAGTGTGCACGTGTGCATGCATATATGTGTTTGTGCGCTTGCATGACCACGCACCAATGTTTGGACATGTATGAATCTCCTTGTAAAATTGTACACTGATGACAGGCGAGAGGAGCTTGCTTATCTCAACTGCCGGACTTACTGCGACAAGCACAATACTAGACAGAGCACCATCGCTCAGTGAGAAACAACCCGGTGACAAACAGAGGGGGGAGATGATTATTACACACCTCGGTTACAGTCAGGGTGACCTGCAAACACGCAAGTGAAAAACTGCATAACCCGAGCTAGAACGTAACAATAAATGAACCTGAACAAAATAAAAAAACGCAAAATGCTGGCAGAACTCAGCAGGCCAGACAGCATCTATGGGAGGAGGTACCTGAACATCCCACCATAATTCCACGATAACAAGAACAATAAATAGCGCTGGCTGCCAGGAATGCTGGGGCGGGCTGTCGGCCACGTCCCTCCAGGAGCGCCACACTGCCCCCACCTGAGGGGGTCAGCCGTCCCCGGCAACCTCAGAGTCCACAACAACGTCCAAGGATCTCGGTGGCGGTCGATATCACCGCCTGGGGTACTGAAGAATTCTGGAGCCCCGTCCAGGGAAAGCAATGCTTGGTGAGGCAAGAGGTAGACCACTAGATTGTCACCTCCTTCCTTCAGCCTCACTGGATCGGTGGGGGCCAAGGGCTGATGCAGCACCATTGCCCTCTGCCTCTCAGGCAACTGCACCCCGTATACCAGATCTGAGATGCGCTCAAGCGCCTCTCCCGGCCCCTTCCAGTGTTGCTTCCAAGCCTGGGGAATAGGCCCTTCTTCTGGGTGGAGCAGCAGGCCATACTGGGGCCCCCTGCAAGTACTGCTGCAGTGGCACCCAAGAGAGTGGGCCGGCCCCTCTGGGACGTGTAAGAGTCGCACCAGTGCACAAACAGCTCGATGCCCTACCTTAACCTAGGTCGATAGAGCTTGCCCGAAGTCCTCGTGACCCCGGAATGGCCAGCCCGTGCACCGTGGTGCGAAGCTGCCGGAGGAACCGCCAGCTGCAGCCGACGTCGGTCGTCATCGGGAAACTGCCGAGGCCAGAACACCAAACCGACGCGGGTCTCCGGCGCGCCCCACTGAGAGTATGGAAAATTGGTCCCTGGATCCAGGATGGAGGCTTCTACCCACACCGGCCACTCGCCCAGGCCTTCGCGGGATCTCTCTCCCGCTCGCTGCTGGTGGTCGTGGTGGGGAGGCCTACCTTGCTGCTGGCCCCTGGTTCTGCTGCGTTGCGTTAGGCCACTGCGAGACCGGTGGTGGCTGTTGCCACCCCCGTTGGGTCGGCTTTCAGGAGCCACCCTGCCAGAGAGTCACAGCTTCGGCACCGAGGTAGGCTGTTGCCCCCAGGGGCCCCCCAGCGGGACAGTAGGTCCTGCCCAATAGTGCAGGAGTCCTGGATGTCGGCGAGCCACACCTCGTGCTCCCCTGTGTTTCTCCCCACTGCGATGCGCGCCCACCCCTTCCTTCTGATCACCTCACAGTCTCCGGTGACCGTAGCCAGCTGGACTGCCATCATTGTCTGCCAAGGTTGGTCCATGTTGGGGAGGATACCTGGACGGTGGTGGGAACTGAACCCAGGTTGTCTGTACTGTAAAGCGTTGTGCTAACCACTACGCTACGGTGCCGCCCCAGCACGCAGCAGCTACTAATTGTAGATTGACTCGGTGCAATCCTCCTTTACCAATTCTCCAGCTTATATATGCTTACGGTGTACGGTGAAACTGTATGCTTGGCTCTGGGTGTGTTTGTGTGTGCATTGGTGTGAGTATATATATGCAAGTGTGTGTGTGTGTGTGTGTGTGTGTGTGTGTGTGTGTGTGTGTGTGTGTGTGTGTGTGTGTGTGTGTGTGTGTGTGTGTGTGTGTGTGTGTTCAAAAAATTGCTTTTTTTGTATATATCTGTGCACGTTTGTGTGTTTTTGCATAGTTTGTTGTCTTTTGCACATTGGTTGAACACCCAAGTTTGTGTGGTCTTTCATTAATACTCTTGTGGTTATCATTGTATGGATTTATTGAGTATGCCTGCAAGAAAATGAATCTCATGGCTGTATAAGTTGATAATCAATTTTCTTTGATCTTTGGAAACCTGAAATGCAGCTAGAAATACTCAGCAGGTCAGGTAGCGCCTGTGGAGAGGAAAACATCGTGTTTCAGAATGCGACTGAGCTTCTGACATTGGCTGTTTGTCCCTCTGTGGCTGCTGCCTGACTTGCTGAGACTCTTGGCCGGGGAGGAATGTGCAGTGGAAGACAAGTGCTGCCTTGCCCGTACAACAGCGTAAAGCTGATTAAATACCTCATCGTTTGCCGAGTTGAAGGGCGAGCCACTTTGCGAAAGAAGAATGCAACTCACGTCCAGTTGTTGAAACTTTACTCCAACTAATACTTCCAATGATTGAACCAAATTGGAACCTACATCTTTGACCTTGATAGATTTACGTTTCAGCTCAGTGACATCCCTATGATCTAGTGGGCAGTTGGTATTAACTGCAGAATGATTCACTACATTTCCCCCTTTTCACGGTCTCCAGAGAAAGAAATGGAAAGGCATGATTACCTCAGCTTCCATTAAGTAAATTAAAGATTTAATTAAAGTGGAACCACAACGGTACATTAGTATTATTTTTCATCCTTCCCCTTGAGTTATTAACTGGTTTCCAATTGGCAAATGTCCACAGTTGCAAAATAATGTAGCATGGATTTGAAAGAGTACAGAGATGAATCTGTAAGCCCAAGTGCACTCTTCTCATTACTACCATCAGAGAGGAGAACACTCAAAAACTTCTGCAAGAGTACCATGGAGAGCATTCCGGCAAGCTGTGTCACCGTCTCGTATGGCGTGGGCAGAGGCAGGGGTGGCTACTGCACAGGATCGACTGGAGCAGCAGAAAGTTGTAAAATTAGTCAGCCCCATTAGCCCCCAGAGTACCCGAGGAGCGATGCCTCAGAAAGGCAGTGTCCACTATTAAAGACCCCCATCACCCAGGACATGCCCTGTCCTCATTGCTATTATCAGGAGGGTGGTACAGGAGCCTAAATACACCACACACTCAGCGATTCAGGAACAGCTTCTTCCCCTCTGTCAGATTTCTGAATGGACATTGAACCCATGAGCACTACCTCACTACTTTTTTTATTATTTCTGTTTTTTCACTATTTTTAATTTAACTATTTAATATACATATATATACTTAGAGTAATTCTTTTTCTTTTCTACATTTACCATGTATTGCATTGTACTGCTGCCAAAAAGTTAAAAAATTTCATGGCATATGCCAGTGATATTAAAACTGATTCTGATTCTGATTCTGAGGCGAAGGAGCCTGGAGACACGCGTTGAAGTTTTAGTAACAGCTTTGAATCCTCTGCCACCGGATTTCTGAACGGACGATGAACCCAAGGACGCTACCTCACTACTTTTGCTCTACTTATTTATTTTTAATATAGATTTTGTAGTGTAATTTTTGTATTGCATTGTATCACTGCCACAAAACAACAAATTTCACAACATGCAGTCAGTGGCCACTTTATTCAGTACACCCGCTCATTAATGCAAATATCTAATCAGCCCATCATGTAGCTCAGTGCCTAAAAGCACGCAGACATGGTCAAGAGGTTCAGTTGTTGTTCAGACTAAACATCAGAATGGGGAAGAAATATGATTTAGCTGACTTTGACTGTGGACTGATTGTTGGTGCCAGATGGGGTGGTTTGAGTATTTCAGAAGCTGTTGATCTCCTGGGATTTTCATGCACAACAGCCTCTAGAGAGTGATACCAAAAAATAAAAACACCTGGAGAGAGGCAGTTCTGTGGGTGAAAACACCTTGTTAATGAGAAAGGTTAGAGGACAATGGCCAGACTGGTTCAAGCTAACAGGAAGATGACAGTACTCAAGTAACCACGTGTTACAACAGTGATGTGCAGTAGAGTGTCTCTCAATGCAGAACACATTAAACCTTGATGTGGATGAGCTACAGCTGCAGACATCGTAGATATACACTCAGTGGCCATGTATTAGGTACAGGAGGTACCCAATAAAGTGGCAACAGTGTGTACCTCAGTGAAAATAAACCTGACGCCCTTCTCATCCTGCTGTCCCTCAGTTTTGCCAGCAAATTTTGTGACTAAGATGCAGGCTGACTGAAGCCCCCAGCGTAGTATTACTTTCGTACACAATGTCACAGAAATGGAAATATATTTACATCTTTATATATCGTAAAAGATTTATGAGTTCTTCCAGTCAATCTTCTGAGCCATGCATTGTTATATACAGAGGCATAATTTATAATAGCATTTTTCTAAACCACTTCCCAGAAATAACTATTTGCATTTATTTAATTAAGTATACTTTTTCATTATTAAAAAGTATTTTTTAAAATTATGGTTAATTAAAGGCACTTGGCTGACAAAGTCCTTAGTAGGGAATTTACAAAATAAAAAAGTTTGTTATAAAGTGGGCAGGGGGAGGGTTTGGATTAAGAAAAAAATAACAACGTTAATATGGACCCAAAAGGAACAACAGGGACTAGCAGTGAGGATGTTGTGGTCAGTAAGGACCAGATGGGCCAAAGGGCCTGTTTCCATAAGACCATAAGATATAACAGTAGAATTAGGCCTCTTGGCCCATTGAGTCTGCTCCGCCATTTTATCATGGTTGATCTCAACCCCAATCTCCTGCTTTCTCTCCGTAACTCTTCATGCCCTGATTAATCAAGAATCTCTCTACCTCTGCCTTAAATATATCCAGTGATTTGGCCTCCACAGACACCTGAGGCAATGAATTCCATAGATTCACCACTCTCTGACTAAAGAAATTCCCTTCAATGCTGAAATCGATCTCTCATGCACCATTTGCACTGGCAGCTCGTAGCACACTCTCACAACACACAACACTCAAAATGAAGAAGTTTCCCCTTATGATCTCCTTGAATTTTTTACCTTCCTCCTATGACCACCAGATATAGTCCCAACCAGCCTCAGTGGAAAACCCTGCTTGCATTTATCTTATCCATACCCTTCATAATTTTGTATACTTCAATTAAATCTCCTGTCAATCTTCTACGCTCCAAGGAATAAAGTCCTAAACTATTCAATCTTTCCTTGTAACTCAGGTCCTCCAGACTTGGCAACACCTTGTAAATTTTCTCCTTTCAACCTTACTTACATCTTTCCTGTAGGTAGGTGACCAAAACTGCACACAATTCTCCAAATTAGGCCTCATCAATATCTTATATAACTTCAACATAATATTTCATCTACTGCACTCAGTACTTTGATTTATGAAAGCCAATGTGCCAAGAGCTTTCATTGTCTACCTGTGAAGCCACTTACAATGAATAATGGACCGGTATCCCCAGACCCCTTTGCTCTATTGCACTACTGTTCACTGTGTAAGGCCTACCCTGGTTGGTCCTACCAAAGTGCAAGCCTTGCACTTGTCTGCATTAAATTCTTTGACAGCACATCCTAATTCCATTTTCTCTACCACCTACAGGACAACATTACTGCTTTAGCCCACACATTTGTGATTAATTGTATGGATTTACTGCTGAACACGATGGAAATAATGGCTGCTTCTCTACACTGCCAGACCAGAGCTAATGCGAATAGTCGCGATTATATTGAGCTTCATGAAACAGTGCCCTACGTTGTTAAAAGGGAAATATGCCGAAGTAATACACCAATGGCGTAAAGATTACAATGTAACGACAGATGAGGTCCACTTGGCTTCATCTGCCAAAAGCGAAGCTTCCCAGTTACCAAATTTTTTAATTCTGATTCCCATTCCTGTTCTGACAGATCCTTGTGCCAAGATGAGGCCACACTCAGGGCTGAGGAGCAACACCTTATATCTGAGTAGCCTCCAACCTGATGGCATGAACGTCGATATCTCCTTCTGGTAGAAAAAATTCCCTCCTCCTCCTATAAAACCATAAGATATAGGAGCAGAATTAAGCCATTTGGCCCATCAAGTCAGCTCCACCATTTCATCATGGCTGATCCAATTTTCCTCTCAGCCCCAATCCCTTGCCTTCTCTCCATATGCTTTCATACCCTGACCAATCAAGAATCTCCCCTCTTCTTCTATTCCCCACTCTTCTCACCTGCCTATCACCTCCCCACTTCTTTCCCCTTCTCTTGCCAGCTGACCCCAGTATACCTTCGAGCTGTGTTGGCCATTGACGCAAACGTCGCACTTCGCTGTTTCGATGTTTCAAATCAAGCCTATCTGTTCTAAACTCGAGGAAGTCTGCAGGTGCTGGAAACCCAAAGCAACCCACACAACGTGCTGGAGGAATCCAGTAGATCAGGCAGCATCTATAGAAATGAAGGAACTGTTGATGTTTTGGCCTGAGACCTTTCTTCAAGACTAAGAAGTAAGGGGGAAGATGCCAGAGGAAGAGGAAGGAGGATAGCTGGAAGGTGATAGGTGAAGCCTGGTGGGTGGGAAAGGTCAAGGGCTGGAGAGGGTGGAATCTGATAGGAGAGGAAAGTGGACCATAGAAGAAAGGAAAGGAAGAGGGGACCCAGTGGGCAGTGATAGGCCGGTGAGAAGAGGTAAAAGGCCAGAGTTGGGAATAGAGGAAGAAGGTGGAAATTTGTTTACTGGAAGGAGAAATTGATATTCATGCCATTAGATTTGAGGGCACCCAGACGGAATACAAGGTGTTGCTCCTCCGCCCCTGAGGGTGGCCTCATCTGGGCACAAGAGGAGGCCACGGATTGACATGTCGGAATGGGAACGGAAATCAAAATCAAAATGTTTGGCCACTAGGAAGACCGGCTTGTGGCAGATGAAGCCGAGGTGCTTGAAATCATTAACTTTGTTTCTCCACAAATGCTACCTGACTTGATGAATTTGTTTAATCCTGGAGAAGGGTCTCGGCCTGAAACATCGACTGTTTATTCATTTCCAGAGGTGCCGCCTGACCTGCTGAGTTCCTCCAGCATTTTGGGTGTGTTTCTCTAGTCATTTGGGGTTTTTTTTTCCTTCTTTAAGGATAACATCAAAGTCATCCTGAAGAAATTCAACATTAATTCTAAAAACTGGGGAGACATTGAACTCAATGGAACCACCGGGAGGAAATCTGGTCAAGAGGGGTTGCACTGCACGAGAGCGTCCTCCAAGTGACTGCTGCAAAAGGAGAAACTGAACAACCTAAAGACACAGCCACTAATCACAACCAAACTTCCTTTTGCCCACACCGTACAAGAACGTGCGGCTCCTGGATCAGCCTCGACAGGCACCGAAGGATCCACCAATAGAGAATGAGGAGTACATCAAATTCGACACGAGTGATTACACTACTACTATCTTCTGTTTTTATTTCAGGTTTCCAGCTTCTGCAGTTCTTTTCTTCTTTCTAATGTCAATGCAAAAGGTACCTCCTGGACCCACCTCATAAAATGGCCACTGAGTGTATGCTCCAAGAGTAGTCATGGCCGAAGGGTGGTGGTGGGGACGAGCTCCCACTGCTAAACAAATGTTCTTCATGGCGTGCGTCTCAAACAGCCTCTGACAACCAAGTCCAACTCCCGGCCTTCACGTGTGGCATAGTTCTTATGCCCGGCGGAGCTGTTCTCACCGACAGGAGGAGGGGCAAAGGCGGGCCACTGGCGCCTTAAAACCAGTTGCTCCGGGCAGATGGGGCTCGTTAACCACGGATGGTAGCTCATCTCGGAGAGGGAATACTCCGATTTCAAACCTCCGCTGCCTTCGCGCTGTACCCGCTCACGGGAAAGGCTTTGGGAGTAAGACCCGAGGAAAAATCCAGAGTCGGCACGGCAACTCCTGCGATGTTGCTGGCACCAAACTGTATCGACTTTTGTCGTTCTTTTGGACCTGTCATCAGCATGGAGAGGGGGGGAGTCCCACTGCCTGGGCAACAGACAGATCTCCATATCAACTCTGCCCTGGCTTGCGCCCTGGAGAAGCCACTCCCAGTGACTACCAGAGGTGCGGTACCCATAGTCGACCGCACCGATGGAGGCCCACCATTATGTTCATGGTCTTCTGCTGCTGTCGCCCATCCGCTTGGAGGCATTCAGAGTCGCTCTTGTGCACCGCACTGCTGTAGCGCATGGTTATCTTCCTGTTAGCTTGAACCAATCCGGCCATTCTCTTCTGAACTCTCTCATGAACAGGATGTCTTCACCCACAGAGCTGCCACTCATGGAGGAAGGTCCCTGCATTCAAAATGTCTCTCTCTCTCCCTTTTTTTCCCTGATGCTGTTGGAGGACGGTGCCAGAGTTCTGGGCCTTGGTCAAGGTTTAATTGACACGGTTTGTGGACTGGACTCTGTCGTTCACATTACGATGTGTTTCTGCTTTCTGGTCGCTCCCGTTTTTGTCGCTATTTTGGGCGACTTTGAATTGGGGCTGCCTGCAGATTATGAACACTGAGCTGAACCGAATATCGACTCATTCAATTTTGTGTTTTATATTCTGTGTGTTTCACTCTTTTTTTCGTTGCCATTTGTTTTTATTTGTGCATGGAAGGGGGGAGGGGTTGATGTTTCTCTTTGAAAGGGTATCATGGTTTTTGTTTTGTGGGGAAGACGAACCTCAGAGTTGTATAGTGTATACATACTTTGATAATAAACGTACCTTGAATCTTTGAATCACTGGATTTAATTTTTTTGCATTCTCACACCATTCTCTGTAAACACCCTTGACTGTTGTGCATGAAAACCCCAGGAGATCAGCAGTTTCAGAGATACTCAAACCACCCCATCTGGCACCAACATTCATTCGATGGTCAGTCACTCCTGTCACATTTCTTCCCCGTTCTGATGTTTGGTCCAAACAACAACTGAACCTCTTGACCATGTCTTCATGCTTTAATGCATTGAGTTGCTGCCACGTGATTGGCTGATTAGATATTTACATTAGCAAGCAAGTATACAGATGTACCTAATAAAGTGGCCACTACACGAATATAGTGAAGCACACCTTGCCAATATTTTCATGTTCAAAATCCCCAAGAATACTTGCATTACAAAGAAAGCAAGGGGGCAGCAGGGTTCCTGGCAATAGCACACATGAAGCTGGGCCATCTGTCTCTACTATGAGATTACTGGCCTATCCTTCCCCTATCGCAAGTTACCTCCAAAGATTATAATCAGGCAGAACATTGGGATGGCAGCTGAGCTAGAATCAAAATACTGGAGCTCTGACCAAGCCAACAAAACCCTTACAATTCATCACTCTCTGCTGAGTCTTCATTAAGCACATCAGTACAAGTATTTTGCTGTTGACAGCTGGAGACATGAAGTAGAGGGCAGAATCATTAAAATGTAGTTCATTAAAGCTTCATTACACAATTAAGAGCTGAATATGATAGTCCTTGGAGGGGTTTTTTTAATTGCATTTACTGTAATATATTGACAAAAACAGCAGGAAAACTTCAGTCCCGTGGAGAGCCAAAATTACGCTTGTGAGACTGCTAGGTTGGAGCGAGTCAGTGTGTACATGAATGGTTTCGCCATTAAAGAAGAAAGCATCCCCTCTGTTAGTCCACCCAGAGTACAATCTCAAGCCATCAAAGTAAAGGTCAAGTAGCATTGTAGTGACTGCTGAAATTTATTGCAGAGGGGCTTTTGATGTGCTGTCCAAAGCAAGCAAAATTGCAGCAAGTACAAAGACTGGATATTGAACGATTGAACTAGAACTTGGCTTCTTAACAACACCGCCATTGTTCTGATTGTCCTATATGCTTAGTGGCCACTTTATTAGAAACAGGTGTGGTCTTCTGCTGCTATAGTCCATTCATTTCAAGGGTCAGCTTCTGCGCGTTTGGAGGTGCTGTTCTGCACCTTGCTATTGTAATGCCCGGTTTCTAGAGTTACTGTCACCTGCCTGTCAGCTTGAACCAATATGGCCATTCCTCTCTGACCTCCCTCGACAACAAGTGCGTGAAAATCTTAAGACAACTGCTGATCAGGCAAGTGAGGACCAGTGAGATATACCAGCTAATTGAGTGCGGCCAAAGAGCTGATTGTGGACTTCAGAAAGGGTAAGATGAGGGAACTGACACCAGTCCTCATAGATGGATCAGAAGTGGAGAGAGTGAGCAATTTTGAGTTCATGGGTGTCAACATCTCTAAGTTAACCAGGACTCAACATGTCAATGCAGCTATAAAGAAGGCAGGACAGCGGCTATACATCATTAGGAGTTTGAGGAGATCTGGTTTTTCACCTAAAACACTCAAAAACTTCTACAGATGTACCATGGAAAGCATTCTGACTGGCTGCATCACCAAATGGAATGGAGGGGAGGGAATGATACAGGATCAAAGTAAGGTGCAGAGAGTTGTAAAATTAGTCAGCTCCATCATGGGCACTAGCCTCCATTGTATCCAAAACATTTTTAAGGAGCGTTGGCTCAGAAAGGCGGTGTCCATCATTAAGGACCACCACTAGCCAGGACATACTCTCTTCTCATTGCTATCATCAGGAAGGAGGCACTGATGCCCGAAGGGTCACACTCAATGATACAGGAATAGCTTCTTCCCCTCATCCATACAATTTCTAACTGGACATTGAACACATGAACACAACCTCACTACTTATTTTCCCTCTGTTTTTGCACTACATTTTTTAACTTAACTATTTAATATACATAACTAAACTTACTGTAATTCATTTTTTTCTTTATATTTATAATGTATTTTACTGCTTTAATAAATTTCACGACATATGCCAACGACATTAAACCTGATTCTGATCTCCTGGGATTTTCACATAGAACAGTCCCTAAGGCAGGGATTCCCAAAATTTTTAAGCCATGGATCCCTGCTGTTAACCAAGGGGGTTCATGGACCCCAGGTTGGGATCTCCCTACTTTAGAGTTCCATGCACAAACTCTAGAGACTGTTGTGCATGAAAATCCCAGGAGATCAGCACTTTCTGAGATACTCAAACCACCCCGTCTGGCACCAGCATTCATTCTATGGTCAAAGTCACTTAGATCACATTTCTTCCCCATTCTGATGTTTGTCTTCAAGAAGAACAGAACATCTTGACCATGTCTGAAAGCTTATTTGCATTGAGTTGCTACCACATGATTGGCTGATTAAATATAGCTGTACAGGTGTATCTAATAGAGTGGCCAGTGACCGTTTTTTCAATTGCAAATTATTTTGTGCATTGGACACTAAATACGCCTGTATATTTCAGATTAATGGAATTAACAGAAGCATTGGTGCACTGGCAGATCAACAGAACTGGGATAAATTCTGTTTAACTGATCCAGCTTCCGGCTGTTAAAATTTAGATTATCCAAATTCCTACAATATGCCTCAGAATCTCAGCCACAGGAAAAGGAGGTGGCTACCAAATCCCTCAAGGGCATTCCATTGTTCATTGATATCATGGCTCAGCAGTGACCAACCACAGTTCCTTACCTGCGTTCAGTTCTCCTTAATGGCTTCGGCCAACAGAAGTCCATTAGCCTTAGATATGAAACTGAAAATTGACCCCCAACAAATATAATGGAAGAGAGGTCCAAAGTTATAGAGGTTATTGAGTCGTAGAACACGACAATGGAGAAAGAGAACCTACAGCCCATCTAATTCATGCTGAACTATTAATTTGTCTTGTTCTATTAACCTGCACTCGGGCCTTCGCCCTCCATACCCCTCCCATGCACATACCTACCCAATTTTCTCTTAGACATTGCAATCAAGCTCACATCCGCCACTTCCACTTGACTTCAGCAGTGTCAGAGAAAAGTAAAGCACAGAAACAGGCCTTTTGGCCCATCTAGTCCCATGCCGAACCATTTAAATTGCCTACTTCCATCAGCCTGTTCCCAGACTGTAGCCCTCCATGCTCCTCCCATCTATGTATCTATCCAAACATCTCTTAAATGTTGAAATCAAACCCACATCCACCACTTCCACAGGCAGCTCATCCCACAATCACACCACCCTCTGACTGAAGAAATTCCCCTCAGGTTCCAATAAAATTTTGCCTTACTTAAGCCATAATCTCTAGTTCTGGTCTCACCTCAGTGTAAAAAGTCTGCTAGCATTTATCCGATCAATACTGCCCCCCCCCCCCCCCCATGATTTTGCATACTTCTATCAAATAGAGTTGTAGTCATAGAAAAGTACAGCACAGTAGCAGGCCCTTTGGCCCATCTAGTCCAGTTGAACCATTTAAATTGCCTACACCCATTGATCTGCACCAGGACCATAGCCCTCCATACCTATCCAGTCCATGTATCTATCCAAACTTCTCTTAAACACTGAAATTGCATGCACCACTTGTGCTGGCAGCTCATTCCACAATCTCACCACACTCTGAGTGAAGAAGTTTCCCCTCATGTTCCCCTTAAATATTTCACCTTACTCAACCCATAACCTCCGGTTGGATTCCCACCCAAACTCAGTGGAAAAAGCCTGCTTGCACCTACCCTATCTATACCCCTCATAATTTCATACAGCTCTATCAGATCTACCCTCAAACTCCTTTGCTCCAAGGAATAAAATCCTAATCTATTCAACCTTTCCCTATAACTCAGGTCCTCAAGTTCTGGCAACATTCTTGTAACTTTTCTTTGAACCGCTTCAATTTTATTGACAACTTTCTTGTAGGTAAGCAAATCAGAATCAGGTTTAATATCATTGGCACATGTCGTGAAATTTGTTGTTTTTCAACAGCAGTACAGAGCAATCCATAATTAAAAAAAACTCATGACGGTGACCAGGACTACATACGATACTCCAAGTTAGGCCTCAACAATGTCTTATCAAACTTCAATATAACATCCCAACTCCTGTACCAATACTTTGACTTCAGAATGCCAAATGTGCCAAAAGCTTTCTTTACAACTAGTAGCCCTTAAGATAATTTCCCTCCTACCCATGAGATCTGAGTTACAAAGCAATGTTTAGTTCCATCTCCCAGAGATCATATTAACATCGAATTAATCCATCTCTCTCACTTTTACTTCAAGATTTTGTATGCGTGATGCTGTAGGAACTGGGCCGACAGGGTAGCACAATGGTTAGCAGGACGCTTTACAGCATAGACAACCCAGGTTCAATTCCCATCACTGCTTGTAAGTAACTCCTCCTGTAATGAGTTGGTATGTTCTCTCCATCACTGCGTAAGTTTCCTCCAGGTGCTCCCGTTTCCTCCCACAGTCCAAAGACGTACATGTTGCTAGGTTAATTGGTCATTGTAAATTGTTCCATGATTAGGGTAGGGTCAAGGAGCTCCTCCTGCAAGGAGTTTGTACGTTCTCCCTGTAATTGCATGGGTTTTATCCAGGTGGTCCAGTTTACTCCCACAGGCCAAAGACGTACCGGTTGGTAAGTTAATTGGTCACTGTAAATTGTCCGTGGTTAGGCTAGGATTAAATCAGGGGTTTGTTGGGTGGGTATGGCTCGAAATGCCGGAAGGGCCTATTCCACACTCTAACTCAATAAAAGAAAAGAAAATTCTCTGTAGTCTGTTGGTTTTCGAAATCTTATGTCAATTCTTTCCAATAATTTGTTGCTCCATCATTTTCCCAGGAAGAATAAGCTGGAAGATCTGGACTTGAAAGAACACCAACATTTGGTTTTGCTTTGTGCAATTTCTTGCAATGACATCACACCACATCTCCCAAATCAGGCTTATTATTATCGCTTTTATAAGACATAAAAGTTATTGCTTTTGTGGCAGCAGTACAGCACAAGATATAAAAGTTAATACAAGGTATAGTAATAAATAAATCATACAAAAGGTAAGGCCACCATAAACGTGCTGACTACAGAACTATTGTTGGCAGAGTTTCATGCAAGAGGGCGTACAGGAGCCAGATATATCAGCTAGTTGAGTGGTGTCACAGCAACAATCTTGCACTCAGCGTCAGTAAGACCAAAGAATTGATTGTGAACTTTAGAAAGGAATAGATGAGGGAACACACGCCTGTCCTCATAGAGAGATCAGAAGTGGAAAGAGTGAGCAACTTCAGGTTCCTGGGTGTCAATATCTCTTCGGATCTATCCTGGACTCAACATATTGAAGCATCTACATTGCACGCATGACAGCGGCTAGATTTCATTAGGAGTTTGAGAAGATTTGGTATGTCACCAAAGAGACTCACAAATATCTACAGATGTACCTTGGAGAGCATTTTAACTGGCTAAATCACCGACTGGTATGGCGGAGGTGGGGTTGAGGGGCTACGGCACAGGATTGAAATAAGCTGCAGAGAGTTGTAAACTTAGTCAGCTCCAACAAGGGCACTAGCCTGCATAGTATCCGGGATATTTTCAAGGAGTGATGCCTCAAAAAGGTGGCATCCATCAGTAAGGACCCCCATCACCCAGGACATGCCCTCTTCTCACTAGGGAGGAGGTACAGGAGCCTGAAGGCACACACTCAATGATTGAGGAACAGCTTCTTCCCCTCTGCCATCTGATTTCTGAATGGACATTGAACCCATGAACACTACCTCACTACCTTTTTAAAAATTTTTTGCCCTACTTACTTAATTTAAATATTTATATATTTACTGTATTAGGTATTGCATTGTACTGTTGTTGTGAAGACAACAAATTTCATGAAATATGCCGATGATATTAAACTAGATTCTGATTCATGGATGGCCCAGTTCTATTCAATGAATTGGACTGTCCTGTTTCTTGTTACCGTAGCTAGGTGTGTTTGAGCTGGTATGAACTAAACTAAAGTAAAATTACAACTCAACCCAAACCTAACTTGACCACAGCCAAGGGGAACCCATCGCTGATCCAAGGACGATTACCCAGACTCATTTTGATCCAACCTGACCTGACCTTTGCTGTGGAGATAACAATCTCAAACGTGCTGGTAATATTGAGTAGATCATCCTGATTCAAACAATTTACAGGCTGGATGCTTTATCTGATTATTCACCAGAACCACCCACAGAAAAAGTCTCCAGTCCACTTTGCAGTCGGGTTGGTTAGCAGGGAGATGGTGTTCAGGCTAGCACTGGAGTTACAGAGACAGTGGCGACCCCAATAAGAAAATATTGGACAGTCATGGTGGAGTAGTGGTTAGCTCAACACTTTGGAGTACCAGTGACCGGGGTTCAATTCCTGCTGCTGCCTGTAAGGAGTTCGTACGTTCTCCCCGTGATTGTGTGGATTTCCTCTGGGTGCTCCAGTTTTTTCCTCGCAGTCCAGAGATCTCCTGGTCAGTAGGTTAATTGGTTATTGTAAATTGTCCTGTGAACATGCCAGGATTGAATTGGGAGATTGCTGTGCAATGCGGCACAAAGGGCTGGAAGGGCTTACTGAGAGAGGGAGAGAGGGCAAGAGAGAGAGTGACAGAGTAAGGGAGTGAGAGAAAGAACAAGAGAGAGAGAGTGAAGAGTGAGTGAGAGAGAAGTTAAAGGTGAAGAAAATGGGGGAGGTTGGGGGGAATCTCAAAGAAAAAATACTGGAGAGCCTCTGATGGCTCTGAAGGTCAGTTGAAATGACAGAATCATTCTGGGTGGCATGTGTGACCTTTCTGAGCTCAGATTTTTTTTTTGTTGAATATAATGTTCATTTAATAATTTATAACTATTTCTAAAGCATAAATATGAAAACCTTGATGACTGACTGAATGTAAATAGGGCTGTAACTAATAGTAACAATAATTTACTGTGGCATACAGTTCCAATCTGCATGCAAATGATTCATTACCTCGTACTTTATTCAGTGTGAAAATACCAGCTCAGGAAAAAATAGTATAATAGCTATTTGGTTGCAATGACAAAGAACTATTCTGATATCCATCAAATAATGAAACAGTTCACAGCCATAACAACAGGTCGTGTGTAATCCATCCTACTGTGGACGTTTCTCCATTTGCTTAACCGTGTTCAAGAATGATCTGCATACAATAATCTCCAAAAGCTAATGATGGAAAATTCAATCTCAGATTTAAAATTAACAGTTGACCCGGCATCGATTGACGCTCACGGCAGTGAGCTCCAACTTTGTACCACCATCTGTGAGTATCTGCATTCCCTAAGCTGCAAGTACTGGCTTCGAGGATTAGACCCCAGAATTCTCCACGGCCAAGAAGTGTGTCTTCAAACCATTTCCTGATCTCACTGTTATTTCACTGAAGTTCTTATTCTGCTGTCTTCTCCCTTCCTTTTCAGTTCTGAAGAAGGGTCTCAGCCTGAGGCGCCAACTGTTTATTCATTTCCATAGATTGCTGACTGGCCTGCTGAGTTCCTCCAGCAATTTGTTGGTGTTGCTTTGAATACTGAAAGGCCTGGATCGACACCTGATCTGCTGAGTTCCACCACCGTTTTCCCTGTGTTGCTCGGGACAGAACTTAGAGGGGATCTTCCATAAGCGGGGAAGTTTAAGATCCAAGGGCACAGCCTCAGAATAAAGGAACCTCCATCTAAAACTGAGATGAGGAGGAATTTCTTCAGCTAGAGGGTAGTGAATCTGACAATAGACAATAGGTGCAGAAGTAGACCATTCGGCCCCTCGAGCCTGCACCGCCATTTTGAGGTCATGGCTGATCAACTACTATCAATACCCGGTTCCTGCCTTGTCCCCATATCCCTTGATTCCCCTATCCATAAGATGCCTATCTAGCTCCTTCTTGAAAGCATCCAGAGAATTGGCCTCCACTACCTTCCGAGGCAGTGTATTCCAGACCCCCCACAACTCTCTGGGAGAAGAAGTTCTTCCTTAACTCTGTCCTAAATGACCTACCCCTTATTCTCAAACCATGCTCTCTGGTACTGGACTCTCCCAGCATCTGGAACATATTTCCTGCCTCTATCTTGTCCAATCCCTTAATAATCTTATATGTTTCAATCAGATCCCCTCTCAATCTCCTTAATTCCAGCGTGTACAAGCCCAGTCTCTCTAACCTCTCTGCGTAAGACAGTCCAGACATCCCAGGAATTAACCTTGTGAATCTACGCTGCACTTCCTCTACAGCCAGGATATCCTTCCTTAACCCTGGAGACCAAAACTGTACACAATACTCCAGGTGTGGTCTCACCAGGGCTCTGTACAAATGCAAAAGGATTTCCTTGCTCTTGTACTCAATTCCCTTTGTAATAAAGGCCAACATTCCATTAGCCTTCTTCACTGCCTGCTGCACTTGCTCATTCACCTTCAGTGACTGATGAACAAGGACTCCTAGATCTCTTTGTATTTCTCCCTTACCTAACTTTACACCGTTCAGATAATAATCTGCCTTCCTGTTCTTACTCCCAAAGTGGATAACCTCACACTTATTCACATTAAACGTCATCTGCCAAGTATCTGCCCACTCACCCAGCCTATCCAAGTCACCCTGAATTCTCCTAACATCCTCATCACATGTCACACTGCCACCCAGCTTAGTATCATCAGCAAATTTGCTGATGTTATTTTCAGTGCCTTCATCCAAATCGTTGACGTAAATTGTAAACAGCTGTGGTCCCAAACTCTTTGTCAAAGAGGGCTGTGGAGGCCAAATTATTGGGTGTATCTTTTTCCAGATATACTCCAGAGTAACAGCAACTTTTTGCCCAACGAGCCTCACTACGAAATTACACCAATGCGACCAATTAACCCACTGACCTGTCTGTCTTTGGAATATGGTGGTAAACCGGAGCACCTGGAGGTAACGCAAACAGTGGCAGGGAGAACGTGCAAAGCCCTTACAGACAGTGGAGGGAATTTAACCCGGAGTGCTGGTTCTGTAATAGCGTTAAGATAACAGCTACTCTAGCGTGCTGCCCCAGTATCTAAGGGAGAGATTGATAGGTTCTTCAGTGGTAAGGGGAGAGAGTTATGGATTACAAAAGGCAGGAAGATAGGGTTGAAAAAAATTAGCCATGATTAAATTGCAGAGCAGACTCAATGGGCTGAATGCACTAATTCTGCTCCTCTTACTTATAGTCTCATGTTGTAACCTGCTACATCAACTCCCCTTACGACTGTGATCTGCAATGGTGGTGAAATTTGGCTCTGTTGCAGTCGTTGTGTGGCTCCAAAGGGGTCGATTTGTGCTCAGCTTTGTAAGTGGTTCACAGACGGCGCTTTTCAGTGTGACTCGCGCTCCCCCCCTTCTTGGGCCGCTGAATGGCCGAGATCAGGTTTGTTCAGTAGACAGCTGGTGACATCCGCACATGGACAGTAACAAGATGCTAACAGCCATGGAACACTTGATACAGTACAACTTCTAGCTGAAGTGTATGGTGCTCGTTGGAACATACAACATAGAACGGTACAGCACAGTATAGGCCCTTCGGCCCACAAATGTTGTGCTGACCTTTTAAACTATTCCACAAAAAAAATCAAACCCTTCCCTCCCACATAGCCCTCTAATACCCTTCCATCAAGAGCCAATTGAAGAGTCTCTTAAATGTTCCTAACGTATCTGCCCCTACCACCCCTTTGGCAGCATGTTCCACGCATCCACCATTCTCTGTATAAAGAACCTACCTCTGACAACCCCTATACTGTCTTCTATTCACCTTAAACACGGAACTTCCTGGTGGCCAAATATTTTAATTCCAGCTCCCATTGCTGTTCTGACATGTCAGTCCATGGCCTCCTCTTGTGCCAAGATGAGGCCCTCTTCAGGGTGGAGGAGCAACACCTTAGTCTCCAACGATGGCAAGAGTATCGATTTCTCTTTCTGGTAAAAATAATCCTCCCCTCCTCCTTTCTGTTCTCCTCTCTGACCTTTTACCTCTTCTCATCTGCCTATTTCTTCTTTCTGGGTCCACTCCTCCTTCTCTTTCTCCTATTGTCTACTCTCCTCTCCTATCAGATTCCTTCTTCTTCAACCCTTGACCTTTACCACCCACCTGGGTTCACCTATCACCTTCTAGCTAGCCTCCTTCCACTCCACCCATGTTTTTATTCTAGCATCTTCCCCCTTCCTTCTCAGTCCTGAGGGAGGGTCTTGGCCCGAAATGTTGACTGTTTATTTAGTTCCTTTGCTGCTGCCTGACTGGCTGAGGTCCTCCAGCATTTTGTGTTGTGTTGCTTTGGATTTCTGTAGACTTCCTTGTGTTTAAAATTAGCCTACTTGTGTTAGGATTTTCGGCTTGGGAAGAAAGATCAACTCACCAATACCTCTGATCATCTTCTCACATCTCATCCTCCTTTTCTCTACAAGAAATGCCCTACCTCACTCAATCTATCTTCATAAGACATGTTCTCTAAACCAGACAGCATCCTGGTAAATCCCCTCTGCACCCTCTCTAAAGCTTCCACATCCTTCCTATAATGGGGCAACCAGAACTGGAGGCTTCATGCACAGAACATTACAAGACAAGGTTAAACATAAATTAATATTATATTTATGCATTTATTATTGAGATACAGCACAGAATAGGCCTTTCAAACCATGCCGCACAGCAATCGCAATTTAATCCAATTTGGATTAATCACAGGACAATTTACAATACCAATTAACATACCAACCGGAATGTCTTTAGATTGTGAAAGGAAACCAGAACACCCAGACGCAGTCGCGGGGAGAACTCCTCACCGGCAGCAGCAAGAATCGAACCCAGGTCATCTGTACTGTAAAGCGTTGTGCTAACCGCTACACTACCATGCCACCCCACGGTACGGTGTGTGTGAAATAAGCAACAAAAATAAACAGCAATACTAGTGCAGGACTGAGGGAGAGAAACACAAAAGCATAGTCTGAGGTACTGTCAGTATTTTTCAGATCAGCGAGTAGAGAAGCTTCTCACTGTCGGAGTCAGAGTCCGACTAAACACCAAACATTATCTTTTGCCTCTCCTTTGGCTAGACGCTTAGTTCTCCTTAGGTGGAGAGATGTTGCCCCACCTACTCATGCTCAATGGCTTAATGATATTATGTCTTGTTTAGATCTTGAAAAAAATCATTACTCACTTCTTAGTTCGGACATAAAATTTCAATAGGTGTGGGGACCTTTTCTTGAATATTTTCATAACTCCTCTTTAGATTAAGCTTATTCTCTTTAATCCCTTACTTTCAGCTTTTTTCCCTCTGTAAGTTTTATGGTTTCTTTTTGATGGAAATTACATTATAGTTTTGGTAGTAGGCATTATTATTCTTTTTTTATTTATATTTACAGTTTTGGGGGGGTTCAATTTTTTTTACATGTTGTAATGGTTGGTCTGGAGTTTCTCAGTGGGAGGGGGGATACTAACTTTATATGATTATATTCTGGGTGCTGTTTCCTTATTGTTATGAATTATACAATTGATATGTTTATTTTGCAGTGTATTAATCTTCACTTTGCTGTTGGGTTTTTTTTTCTTTGTAGTTGGTTGGTAGAAATGCATTAAAAAAATCAATTTAAAAAAAGCTGTTGTTGAACCTTGAGGTGTGGGTCCTTACGCTCCTGGACCCCCTGCCTGATGGCACCATCAGGACGAGAGCATGGGTCCTAATGCATATAAATAAATCTGAAATCACGCACAGCAAACCTGATGTTTAACAGTGGAATGACTCCTCCACCATCATTCCCACGATGCAACACCATCCACAGCTGAAAACAATAGGCGCAAACCGCTGACGTTCAAGTGTATTGCCACCTGACTGTGTGTATATATATATATATATATATTCTTCTTCGTCTTCTTCTTCTTGCGCCCTCAACTCCTGGTGGAGTCGTCGGGGCGCCGTCACGACGAGCTTTGCACCAGTTTGGTGATTGTTCATCGTGCGGCGTGTCTTGGGCATCTGAAACCTGGCGGAGCCCATCCCTCTCCAGGTTTGACCGCGGCCGATTTCCTCCAACTAGGCGGCTCGCCTTGGTCGTGAACACGTGGCCGTTGTAGTTCATCTGAGAACCTTTCCGCCCCGGTGACTTCACCATGGAAGTCATCCGCCCAGTGGCGCCGTGTTACACCACCCTGTCACGTGCTTTAGCCCGCCAGCTGAAGCGGTTTACCGGGGTGTGGCACTTGGAGCCAACACGTGAGAGATTTAGGAGATGGATATATATATATCCATCTCCTAAATCTCTCTCTCTCTCTATATATAGAGAGAGAGAGTGAGAGAGAGAGAGATACAACCAAATGAAACAATGTTCCTCTGGATCACAGTGCACTCAGAAAACATATAACAAAATCAGCACATAAAGCAAAATATGGATACAGGCCAGTCCATCATGGCTAAAGTCCTCGCTGCCATTGAGCACATCGATATGAAACTCTGCCGCAGGAAAGCAGCATCCATCATCAGGGACCCCCACCGCCCAGGACATGCTCTCTTCTCGCTGCTGCCATCAGGAAGAAGGTGCAGGAGCCTCAGGACTTGCATCACAAGGTTCAGGAGTGGGTATTACCCCTCAACCGTCGGGATCCTGAACCAAAGGGGATAATTTCACTCAACTTCGCCCACCCCATCATATTGCAATGTTCCCACAACCTATGGACTCTTCATCTCATGTCCTCATTATTTATTTCTCATTGATTTATTTATTATTTATTTGCTCTTGTATTTGCACAGTTTGTTGTCTGCTGTACGCTGGTTGAATTCCCAAGTTGGGCGATCTTTCATTGATTCTGTTATGGTTATTATTCTACGGATTTATTGAGTATGCCCACAGGAGAATTAATCTCAGTGTTGTATATGGTGACATATATGCACATTGATAATAAATTTACTTTGAACTTTGAACTTTAAATAAGTTAATAAAATACAATTCAAAATGCATGCAGCTCAGGTTAACAGTAAACAGAACAGTATAAAAATCATCTATTGGTGAATGCAAATGGGCATAAATTTCTATCGCATAGCTTTATCCATCATATTGATGTACAATTTTTATACAGAGATGAAGGCAAGATTTGCTTTGTCCTGTTATGTCAATGGGTGAGGATAGAAGTATGCCAAATGAAGGACACGCAGATGAGGCCCTCGTACAAACTCTTCTCCCTCCTGCCGTCTGGGAAAAGGCACTGAAGCATTCGGGCTCTCATGACCAGACTATGTTACAGTTCTTCCCCCAAGCTATCAGACTCCTCAACACCCAGAGCCTGGACTGACACCTTACTGCCCTGTTGTCTTGTTTATTATTTATTGTAATGCCTGCACTGTTTTGTGCAATTTACACAGTCCTGGGTAGGTCTGTAGTCTAGTGTAGTTTTTCTCTGTGTTGTTTTTTTATGTAATTCAGTCTAGTTTTTGTACTGTGTCATGTAACACCATGGTCCTGAAAAACGTTGTCTCATTTTTACTGTGTACTGTACCAGCAGTTATGGTCGAAATGACAATAAAAGTGACTTGACTTGACTTGACTTGAAAAGGCTGAACACTCAATTCCCGCTGCTGCCTGTCAGAAGTTTGTACGTTCTCCCCGTCACGAGATGTGCTTCCTCCCACATTCCAAAGACCAATTGATCGGTAGGTTAATAGGTTATAGGGAATGAAGGGGTTAACATATGAGGAGCATTTGGCAGCTTTGGGCCTGTACATCAACCATGATGGAATGGCAGAGCAGACTCAATGGGCTGAATGGCCTAATTCTGCTCCTAAGTCTTATGGTCTTATTGTAAGTTGTCCCGTGATTAGGCTAGGATTAAACTGGGGGATTGCTGCGTGGCACGGTTTGAGGGGCTGGAAGGGTCTGTCTGTATCCTATCTCAAAAAAATAAAATATATGATACTATAGCTATTCACAGAAACTAAATAAAAATCATGAAAACAATGAATGTCAAAGTTCAAAGTAAATTTTATTATCAGAGAACATATGTGTGACCATACACACGCCTGACGGAGCAGAATCATTGGCCAAATGTTCTAATTTTGCTCCTATATCCTGTAGTCCTGATCTTTCAGTGAGAGCAGGTGTTTGGAAAAGCTGGCTTGCACTGTTTCAGAATGGCCCAGTTACAGGTTGATGAGACTAGGCAGAATAATAGCAGTTTAGCACAGATTAGATGGGCTGAAGGGACTGTTTCTTTGCGGTAACACTCCATGACTCTAACACATTATCAACCAAATGTTGAAAGGGGGACTGTAATGGTAGTGGATCAGACTCAGAGGCAAGGCAAAAGTATTTTTTATATGTTAAATTATTTATTTAGAGCAGGGGTGTCAAACTCATTTTAGGTCACGAGCCGGATTGAGCAAAATGCAGCTTCATGCGGGCCGGATCAGTCAGGTGCGTGCGAACGCAGCTTTCGTTGCCTCCGTTTTTTCAGCCTGCTCTCATGTGTCTTAGTCTCTGCTATAACTACAAAGTGTTTCACTTTACAAATTCCGTTTCTTATGAAGAAGACTGCCGAGCAAGACTGCCGAATAAACACTAAAAACCCTGAAAACCTGGTACCTGAATAAACTCAGCATTAGCCATATCATACGCCATAGGCGCTTCGATTACAGGGGCCAGCTTTAATAGTAATTAGATATTATCTCGCAGGCCGGATTTGGCCCGCGGGCCTTGAGTTTGACATATATGATTTAGAGATACAGCACAGTAACTCTTACATTTCAGCCTTGAACGCTTGTCACTCATGGAACTCCTCGGCAAAGTTAATGATTAACCTGTCAGAATGGCCGTTAAGAGTTTGCATCGACAACCCAACACACTAGGAACAGACAAAACGTTCCCTCATTAAATCTGGTTTCTTCCAGCAGGTAGATTTCTTTTCCCATTCTGACATGTCACTCCATGGCCTCCTCGACTGCCACGATGAAGGCAACACTCAAGTTGGAGGAGCAACACCTTTTAATCTGTCTGGGTAGCACAGGATCACAGTAAGCTGAAGAGAGCTGCAAACTTAGCAAGCTCCATCATGGAGCCTCTGTAGGATCCAAGACGTCTTCAAGGGGCAATGCCTCAGAAAGGCAGCTTCCATTATTAAGGACCCCGCCACTCAGGATGTGCCCTTTTCTCATTACTACCATCAGGAAGGAGGTACAGAAGCCTGAAGGTACACACTCAGTGATTCAGGAACAGTTTCTTCCCCTCTGGCGTCCGATTTCTGAATGGACATTGAACTCATGAACACTACCTCACCTCTTTTTTATTTCTATTTTAGCACTATTTATTTTAACTTAACAGACATATATATTTCCTGTAGTTCCGTTTTTTTTTCCTGTATTGATCATGCATTTCATTGTACTGTTTCTGTAAAGTTAACAAATTTCACAACACATGTTGATGATGTTAAACTAGATTTTGAATCTGATGGCATCAGCATCCATTTCTTAAGCTTCCAGTAATTTCGTCCCTCACTCCCCATTCTCCTTCAACATCCCTCTCACACCTTCTCTTCGTACCTGTTCATCACCTCCCTCTGGTGCTCCTCCCTTTCTTCCACGGTCTTCCGTCCTCTCCCGTCAGATTCCCCCTCCTCCAGCCCTTTATCTCTTTCACCAATCAACTTCCCAGCTCTTTATTTCACCCCTCCCCCTCTCCCAATTTCACCTAGCACCTACCACCTTCCACTTCTTCCTCCCCTCCCCTCACCTTCTCACTCTGACTTCGCCCCTTCCTAATTCAGGGCCTCAGCCTGAACCTCAACTGTTTATTCCCATCCATAGATGCTGCCTGACATGCTGAGCTTCTCCCGCACATTGTATGTCTTGCTCTAGACTTCCAGTGTCAGCAATACCCCTTGTGTCCACGGATTTCCTCTTCTCATTTTTCAGCCTGTGTGCTTCTGAACAATTGGAATTTATTACACATCCCAACATGGTCTCGAGGAGGAGATAGTGATCTACTTTCTTGCACAACTGCAGTCCTTTTCTCTATCAATTTGAGAAAGGACATCCTCCATTGGCCACAAGACATAGGAGCAGAATGAGGCCATTCAGCCCATCTAATTTTCACCAACTTGGTTGATTTATTGTCCCTCTCTACCTCACTCTCCTGCCTTCTCCCTATAACCGTGGACACCCTTTTAAGTCAAGAACCTATCAACGTTTAAGAGAAGTTTGGATAGGTACATGGATGGGAGTAGGCAGTTGAAGTGGTTCGGCAGGGACTAGACAGCCTGTTTCTGTGCTGTACTTTCCAAAGACTATGCTTTAAATATACCAAACTACTTTTATTTATTTATTGAGGTGCAGCACAGAGTAGGTCCTTCCAGCCTTTGCAGGGCCCAGCAATCCCTTGATTTAATCTTCAGCCTAATCACAGGCCAATTTACAATGACCAATTAACCCACCAACCGGTGCGTCTTTGGACTGTGTACTAACTCTTCACAGTCATCAGTGGAAATTGAGCCAGGTTGCAGGTACTGTGAAGTGTTATGCTAACCACTACACTACTGTGATGCCTGAACTTGCCTCTACTGCAATGAATTCCACAGATCCTCCATCCCCTAGCTGAAGAAGTGCCTCCTCACCTCTGTTCTAAAGGGACATCCTTCTTCTCTGAGGCTGTGTCTTCTGGTCCTAGACTCCTCCACTACTGGAAATATCCTCTGGATGTTGATTCTATCTGTGACTTTCAGTGTTTGATAGGTTACAATGAGATTCACACCCTGCCCCCTCCACATTCTTCTAAACTCCAGCAAGTGCAAGCCTAGGACCCTCAAAAGTTCCTCATACATTAACCTAAGATCACTCTCGTGAACCTCCTCCATTCCTTCTCCAATGCCATAGTGTGTAATCGAGTGGTAGTGTCTTGGAGGAGGTGATGGAAAGGTGGGGAGGATTTTAAAACTTAGTTTAACTTTGGATTGGTGTAAACGAGTGCTTGATCGTCAGCATCACCTCAGTGGGCTGAGGGGCCTGTTTTGCTGCTGCATCCTTCTGAGAAACTCTGAAACTCTGCCACGGATGGTCCCAAGCCTGGCTCTGGAAAGAGGAGTGATGAGCATGGGACTAGCCACGTCATCCCAATAAAAACCCAGAGCTTTAAAAATGGCAAGTGAAGTCCCCAGGACCTCATCCCTGGGAGAGGAAGGATCTTTGAATCTGGGCTACATCTGAGGTCGACTTGAAAGACTGGTCCACGATAAGAAGATTCTGGTGAGCTACTGTTGGCAGCCTACACCTCGGTGAGGGTCATGAGATTGACTAGGTAGGTAAGCATTTCTTCGGAGACTCCACGAAAGCAACTTTGATTGAACCTCGAGCAAGAGAAAATCTGCCGGGGTTAAACATCTGATGAAGGGTCTCGGCCCAAGATGTTGCCTGTTTACTCTTTTCCATAGATGCTGTCTGGCCTGCTGAGTTCCTCCAGCATTTGGTTCATTCAACCTCCATGAACTCCTTTTGAGCCAAGATGAGGCCACCCTCAGGGTGGAGGAGCAACACCTTATATTCTGTCCAGGTATCCTCCAGCTTGATATAATGAATATCGATTCCTCTTTCCAGTCAACAAGTTTCCCCTGCCACCTTTCCTCTATTCCCTACTCACACCTTTTACCTCGTATTGCCTGCCTGTCATGTCTCCTTCCAGGACGCGCCAGCTCTTTGTGTGTGTGGCTTGGATTTCCAGCATCTGCAGATTTTCTAGTCTTTGTACCACTACCAGTCCCGAAGAAAGGTCTCGGCCCGAAACGTTGACCAGTCCTGATGAAAGGTCTTGACCCAAAACGTCGACTGTGTACTCTTTTCCATAGATGCTGCCAGAACTGCTGAGTCCCTCCGGCATTTAGTGTGTGTTGCTTTGTATTTCCAGCATCTTCAGATTTTCTCACCTTTGTAACTGTCTACATTGCCTACACCTCAATTTTATGAAGTTCTTTCAGTTCTTCCCTCAGCCTCCAATCTTTCACTTCCTCTAGAGCATAGGGCAGACATAGCTCACATGAGGGGCATAATTTTAAGCTGATAGAAGGGCAGTATAGGGGTGATATCAGATGTAGGGTTTTTAAAAAAAAATACACAGAGTAGAAAGGTCCTGGAAAGTGTTGCCAAAGATTCTGGCAGATGTAAATGCATCAGGGACATTTGAGGGACTTAGTAACGTGGATGAAAGAAAAAGGGAGGGCTATGTGGGAAGAAAGGGTCAGATTGATCTTGGAGTGGGTTAAAAGCATCAGAAAGGGCAGAGAAGGAGGCAAAAGAGGTGGGGCGTGGCACTGTTGATCAGAGATAGTGTCACAGCTGCAGAAAAGGTGGACGCCATTGAAGGATTGTCTATAGAATCTCTCTGGGTGAAGGTTAGGAACAGGACGGGGTCAATAACTCTACTGGGTGTTTTCTACAGGCCGCCCAATAGTAACAGGGATATCGAGGAGCAGATAGGGAGACAGATTCTAGAAAGGAGTAATAATAACAGAGTTGTCATGATGGGAGATTTTAATTTCCCGAATATCGATTGGCATCTCCATAGAGCAAGGGGTTTAGATGGGGTGGAGTTTGTTAGGTGTGTTCAGGGAGGTTTCTTGACACAATATGTAGATAAATCTACAAGAGGAGAGGCTGTACTTGATTTGGTATTGGGAAATGAACCTGGTCATGTACAGATCTCTCACTGGGAGAGCATTTTGGAGATAGTGACTATAATTCTATCTCCTTTACAATAGCATTGGAGAGAGATAGGAGCAGACAAGTTAGAAAAGCATTTAATGCTTTCCACATGTCTGTTTACAAAATTGTTTGCTGAAATCGACACTTCTAGGGATTCTCATGTCTGTCGCATGCTTGCTTGCGCCATGACTTCCGCTGATGCCCAGTTGAATTAGTGCCCCTCTCGATCTTCATGGGTAGAGACTAGGGAGAGTTGGCCAGAGATTCCCTCCCCACATGTACTTCACGAATTTTCACGAAAGACAACGGAGTTCATGACATATATCACGATACTCAACCAGATTCTGACACTTGTTCCTCTCTATCCCTCCTCAACCCAGTCTACAGCTTAGGACTAACTCGTCTCACTTTCCTAGTCCATATAAAGATATCTAACACTTTTTCGCCTTCCACAAAGGCTGCCCGACCTGTTGAGTACTTCTGGCACGTCTTATTTTCACATCTAGATGACAGATCCAGTAATCTAACTGCTGCTCCAACTGAGTGAAACGGTTCATCAGAATGTGTCAGTCAACGGTCACTTGGTGAGATATTGATAACTGTGTTGGCGTCAGCTTTTCATCCACAACCTTGTTCACTTTGCCGGAATGCCTGTCTTTGTGCAGTTTCAGTATGAAATTGTTTGATTAATCTTTGAATCTGGTCAGCCTTAACCTTAAAAGTCATGGTTAAAATAGATAGCTTCCAAGGCTTGCCAGAAAATAGCTCCCTGAGCATTGTTCCATTCAAGTGGCAGAGAGCTCATTCATTCCCTCCAGATATTGAACTCATTTGGCGTGAAGAGCGTAAATGGTAAAAGTTTTTAAAGTTTATTTTATTTTTATTTGGAGTTACGGCACATTAACAGGCTCTTCCAGCTCAACAATCCCGCGCTGCCCAACTACACCCTTGCGACAATTAACCTTCTGTTGGAAACCTCTTGTCCTTTTTAACAATACTTTTATGAGATTTGTACTTTTTAAATGAACTCATGTTTTTCACACTCACAGGCAGTAAATGGTAAAGCAGCTGGACTAACAGTCTATCACTTGGAGACCGTTTCGCTGAACACCTAAGCTCTGTCCGCCAGAGAAAGCAGGATCTCCCAGTGGCCGCACATTTTAATTCCACGTCCCATTCTCATTCTGATATGTCTATCCATGGCCTCCTCTACTGTCAAGATGAAGCCACACTCAGGTTGGAGGAACAACACCTCATATACCTGGGTAGCCTCCAACCTGATGGCATGAACATTGACTTCTCTAACTTCCATTAATGCCCCTCCTCCCCTTTTACCCCATCCCTGATATACTTAGTTTTTCCCCCCTTAACCTTTTTTTTCTCTCTCTCTCTGCCCATCGCTCTGCCTGTTCTCCATCTCCCCCTGGTGCTCCCCTCCCCCTTTCTTTCTCCTTAGGCCTCCTGTCCCATGATCCTTTCCCTTCTCCAGCTCCATATCCCTTTTGCCAATCACCTTTCCAGCTCTTAGCTTCATCCCACCCCCTCCTGTCTTCTATCATTTCGCATTTCCCCCTCCCCCTCCTACTTTCAAATCGCTTACTATCTTTCCTTTCAGTTAGTCCTGACGAAGGGTCTCGGCCCAAAACGTCGACAGTGCTTCTTCCTATAGATGCTGCCTGGCCTGCTGCATTCCACCAGCATTTTGTGTGTGTTGCTAGTCTATCACCATTCTCATTTATCATTGGCTAGGTATCAGCGCATTATCCATGTGATGTATTTGTTTTAATTATATAGCCTCTTAACTAATTTATCTCTATCTGCAGAATTTCTCTTCTCTATAAAAGTAATAGATCTTTCAGAATCGCCATCTTTATTCTTTTGTCTATACACCTCAGCATTAATTCGTCTCTTTACGTCATTTCTCAGCTCTTCAATTTGTTTGCTCGGTATTTGTATGTTTGTCTAAGCTGAAATCAGAGAATTAAGACTCACCACTTTTTAGTCTTGGAAGAACCTTACGGATCAGAAAACAAGCAGAGATCCCACAGTACGAACCTGTGTGTCTTTGGACTGTGGGAGGAAACTGGAGCACTGGGAGGAAACACACGTGGTCACGGGGAGAATGTACAAGCTTCTTACAGGCAGCGGCGGGAATTGAACTCAGGTTGCTGCCTCTGACAGGGGCTGTGCTAGCCATTACACCTCAGTGCCACCCCAAATTCTGATTTGTTAATAGACCTAATAGGCAGATTCGGCATTTATTGTGCTGTGGGGTGGTGGAGGGTTTGCCATGCTGGTGGGTCTGGAGTCACATATAAACCAATTCAGACAAGAACTCTAAATTCCTTTCCTCAGTCCATGTTTCTTTTTAAACTATCTGTTAGATTCTTGTCCGCCATTATAAACACTGTTGACAACTGCGCTTTTCCAAAGAGCGCTATACGAAATCATTCTTACCCTTGCCCATTAGGTTCAATAATGAGTCAACCTATAGCTGGGGAAGTGATGACTCCCTCCTGTTAGACTCTTATGGTAACTCATTTTTACTCATTCTACTCCTCTTCTAATACTTATATCTGTAAGTTTGTAATGCTACTGTGACACTAATTTTCTCTGGGATCAATAAAGTATCTCTCTATCTAAAAACAAATACTAAACTCAGTAGCCATTTTATTAGGTACACCTGCACACCTTCTTGTTAATGGAAATAGCTAATCAGCCAATCACGTGGCCTCAACTCAATGCATAAAAGCATGCGGACATGGTCAAGAGGGTCAGTTGTTCAGAATGGGGAAGAAACGTGACCTTAAGTGACTTTGATCGTGGAATGATCTTTGGTGCCAGACAGGGTGGCTTGAGTATCTCAGAAACTGCTGAACTCCTGGGATTTTCATGCACAAAAATCTCTAGACTAGATGTTCTCAATCTTTTCGATGCCCGGGACCCTTACTGTTAACCGAGGGGTCTGTGGACCCCAGGTTGGAAATACCGTTGCTCTAGAATTTACAGAGAGTGGTACAAAAATGAAAAAAATAGAACAACCAGTGAATGGCAGTTCTGTGGGTGAAATCACCTTTAATGAAAGACTTCAGAGGAGAATGGCCAAACTGGCTGAGGATAGCAGCAAGGCGACTGTAACTCAAATAACCAGGCCTTACAACTGTGGCGTGCAGAAGAGCATCTCTGAATACACAACATGTGGGTGGGCCAAAGCAGCAGATGACCACGGATCCACACTCAGCGGCTCAGATACAAGTTGTTGTTCCTCTCCGTGCTTTGCGGTGCATCGGGTGGCAACCTCGCCATTCCTTTAGCAGCACGGATGGAAAGTGTGCAAAGGAGCCGGCCGGATTCGAACCCGGGACCACTTGCCTTGAAGTCCGGTGCGGATGCCACTGCACCATCAGCCTGCTATTAGGTGCAGGCGATACCAAATAATGTGGCCATTGACTATACATGTGTTTAGTTGCTTTGGTTTAACTGCCCCCAACGGGAATTGAACTTGCACCTCTGCATCAAAGGCATAGGATCCCATATGTTTGTCCCATGACTTAGCTATTGTGCTCTCAGACCCACAGACACCTTATTTATAGTTCAACATCCTGACAGATGTGAGTGGAGGCAGACAGCGGAAAGAAGGGGGAAGAAAAGACCATTTTAAGGCTGAGAAAACAAAACTCGGGAAGTTGTGTCCTGGCGAAGGAAGAAGTGGCAGGAACTCTTCTACTTCCTGTCACTCCAGCAGATGAGAGAGACTCTCTGTAGGGGAATCAAGAGGGCCTGGGAAGTCCACTGACAAAAATAGCTGGAAGTTGCAGAAAGAGTGTGGGATCGAAACCAGCATGCCACTTAGAAGAGGAATTCAAAGTTCAAAGTAAAATTTATTATCCAAGTTCATATGCGTCACCATATTCAACCCTAAGATTAATTTTCTTGTGGGCATACTCAACAAATCTATAAAATAATAACCATAATAGAATCAATGAAAGACAACACCAACTAGGGCGTTCAGCCAGAGTGCAGAAGACAACAAAATGTGTAAATATAAATTAATATTAACAGCATTAAACAATTAGAGTTACACAGCACCATCTTCTTCAGAAAGCCACAATACTAAACATAACTACAATAGTCCAAAAGTTCCTAGCCATTGAGAAATGGGCGCTCTTGGGTATGCGTGCATCTCAGGTTTTACCAGCTTTAGCTGAAAAAAAAGTAAACTTCTAAGGATATACTTTCAACAACGAAAACAGAATTCAGCACTCCTCGCGAGCACATGCAATTCTGAGAAGAAGTATAAACCATTCAACTTAAAAGGGAGCACAATGCAGAAAAATGAAGACACTATCACAATTGAAGAAAGGATTAACCAATGGAAGAGCGTGATCCTCTATGGAAGGCATCCCCACAATCTGAGCTGACTAGATGTTGACAAGGAAGTGACAAAAAACATCTGGCTCAGAGTTGGAGGCCTCTTCCCAGAAACAGAGGGGTTTCTTGTGGCAATACAAGACCAGGAAATTAACAGAAAAAAATTATCAAAATACATAATAAAAGAACAGCAAATTCAAGAGGATAAATGCAGAAAATGCCAAAGGAAACCAGGAACAATCCAACACATTACAGGATCCTGTAGCAGTTTAACTCAATCTGATTACTTACACAGGCACAATCAAGTGGCAAACGTCATTCACCAAAATCTTGCTTTAACATATAAGCTCATAACAGAAACTGTACCTTACTATATATACAAGCCTGATCCAGTTTTAGAGTCAAAGAGTCCCAAAAATTTTATTATGACCAATCTGTTGTTACCAAGAAGACAATCCATAATAACCGTCCTGGTATAATAACACAGGATAAACAGGCAAGAGCAACTTACTTAATAGATATCGCCATTCCAAACACACATAACTTACTGAAGTCAATAGGTGAAAATCACCAGAAATATGCTGAATTAAAAGAGGAAATTGAAAGTATACATTGTCCCGATAGTATTATCTACAACTGGCATTAATTATCCCAACGTTACTACACAATGGCATTAAAGAATTTGGCCTACACAACAATATTTATGCAAAATCTCCAGAAAGCCACAACAGTAAACACCACTAGAATAGTCCAAAGTTTCCTAGCAATTGAGAAAAGAATGTGCTTGGCTGTGCCCGGACCTCAGGTTTTACCAGCTTGAGCTGAGGAAAAGCAAAACAAAACCAAAAAGAGTTGTTGTCTCCCCTCTCGCTGAGGCAGGAGTGATACCTCTCTCTCCCTTGTTAGTGAGAGAAAAAGAAATAGCAGCAGGAGTAGGACTTCTGGCCCGTTGAGCCTTCCCTGCCATTCAATAAGATCATGGCTGATCTGGCCATGGACTCCTCTTCAGCTACCTGCCTTTCCCCCAAAACCCTTAATTCCCCTAATATGCAAAAATCTATCCAACTTTGTCTTAAATATGTCAAACTGTTGGGTGAACAACAGTTTCTAATGGACTCAGATCACGCTCTGCCTTCGGAGGGGCTTTGCTGTTGCTTGTCTGGTGGGTGATGGGGGAGGGACTGATGCTTTCTGCTGGAATAAGGGGTGGAGGGTTGATGATTTTGCTGCTGCTTGAAGTGGAGGTGGGCTTTGGGATTCTGACATTTATCCTGTCATTCTTTCTTTGGGATTTTTGTTTTGTTTCACGGATGTCTGCGGAGAGTAAGAATTTCAGGTTGTATAAATTTTCTGATTCGGGTAGATGGAGCTCGTCAGCCTGGGAAGGCAGTCTATCTAAGAGAGGGAAAACTCTGATTTCAAACCTCCGCTGCCTTGCGGCCATACCCACTCATGGGAAAGGCTTCGGGAGTAAACCCTGAGGACAAATCCGGAGCTGGAGTCCCTAAGGCAGTCCGACATTGCCTTCAATCTCGCTCTGGCAACTCCTGCGACGTCACTGGTGCCAAGCTGTATCAGCCCTTGCCCTTCCCTTGGACAACATCGGTGGTGTGGAGAGGGGAGACTCGCTGCATGGGCAACTGCTGGTCTTCCATACAACCTTGCCCAGGCCTACATCCTGGAGAGGGCGCAGATCCATGGTCTCACGAGACTAATGGATGTCACACACAAATTTTCTGATATCAAATGGAACCACTGAACCATTGAATAATAAAAAATAAATAATGAGAAGAGAGAACTTTGTATGTTCTTTCCATGAGCATGTGAGTTTCCTCCAGTTTCCTTTGACATACTGTAGGTTAATTAGTGAATGTAAATTGTCCCCTAATTAGGCTAGGGTTAAATAGATGGGTTGCTGGGTGGTGCGGGTCATTGGGCTGGAAGAGCCTGTTCTGCACTGAAGGGAGGAAGGGGAATGGGAAGGGGGAAGGGGGAAGGAGGAAGGAGAACGTAGCCACAGGAGTGGAACCTGGTGAAGCCTTCTGCTGCTGTAGCCCATTCACTTCCAGGTTCGACATGCTTTGCATTCAGAGATGCTCTTCTGCACACCACTGTTCTAATGCATGGTTATTTTCTGTGCAGTCGGTTTCTGAGATACTCAAACCACCCTGTCTGGCACCAACAATCATTCCACAGTCAAACTTACTTAGATCCCATTTCTTCCCCATTCCCCAGATCAAATGAACTGCTCGATTTTAAGGAATTGAGTTACTACTAGGTGATTGGCTGATTAGATATTTGCAGTTGTGATGCATGGGTTATCATCGCCTTCCTGTGAGTTTGAACCAGTATGGCCATTCTCCTTTGATCTCTCTCATTAACAAGTTATTTTCACCCACAGACTACTGCTCACTGGACGATTTTTTTTTGTCTTTTGCATCATTCTCTGTAAACTCTGGAGATTGTTGTGCGTGAAAATCCCAGGAGATCAGCAGTTTCCGAGATACTCAAACCACCCCATCTGGCACCAACAATCATTCCACCGTCAAAGTCACTTTGATCACATTTCTTCCCCATTCTGATGCTTGGCCGGAACAACGACTGTACCTCTTGACCATGTCTGCATGCTCTGATGCATTGAGTTGTTGCCACCTGTTTGGCTGATTAAATATTTGCATTAACAAGCAGGATTACAGGTGTAGCTAATAAAGTATCAACTAAAGTATTGTATTAAGAGAAAATTACTCTGATACACATTTAGCATTTTTAACACTGCTTTAGCGAATGAAAAAAGTCTTTAAACATGTGTGAAAAAAATTGCAAACTTGTTCCCTAATCACAAATTAGTTGCAAGCAGGGAAGCAAAAACCTTTGTGTAAATATTGTTATCTTGTTTACTCCCTCTGTCAACTAAACACATTCGAGGTCAAGAAAAGATTCCATTAAAAGAAACCAAGTTAGTGGAGACACAGGCAGGCAAGGGTTCACAGCCTTCTGCTTTGACAATAATTCAACTGAAATTGCACCTCAATTCAATTCCATTCTCCTTAGATTATTGATTACTGTAATAATGTGCATTATCAAAAGTATTTGACACTAATGTTGATCAGCACTTCCAAGTTCAATGTATAGTTGCTATCAAAACAGCAGACAACCTTCTGGGCAGCCACAAGATAAAGAAATTCAACAAAACATTTTAAAAAAGGCCGACAAACACCCAATGTGCAGACAGAAAAGAAAAATTGTGCAAACAATAAGAGTAAGCAAATAGCGTTCAGGATACAAGTGAGTCCGTAGACACTAAGCCCAGAGCAGCCTGAGCAGGCCACAGCCTCTGCCTCAGTTTGGCATATAGTGAACTAAGTGTCTCGGACCCTGCAGACAAGAAAGCTGGAGCAGTTGGAGGTACAGGCCTCAGCCTCAGTCACAAGATCACAAGACAAAGGAGCAGAAGTGATGCACCATCAATAACTCTCTGAGACGTGAGGCGAGATATCGGCTTTTATTGACTGGAAGAAAGAACAAGCAGCAATTGACCACCATGCTACATCCTGGAGACTGAGGGCAGGGCTCAGACCTCAATCGCCTTTATACAGGGGTCTGTGGGAGGAGCCACAGGATCAGTCAGCAGGGGTCTGTGGGAGGAGCCACAGGAGCAGTCAGCGGGGGGTCTGTGGGAGGAGCCACAGGAGCAGTCAGCAGGGGTCTGTGGGAGGAGCCACAGGAGCAGTCAGCGGGGGGGGGGGGGGGCATGTCCAGACAGGTATACTTAGTTCACCACAAGAAGTAAGCCATTCGACCCATCGAGTCTGCTCCGCCACTCCACCATGAGCTAAACTATTCACTCACCTAGTTCCAATTCCCATTTTTTCCCCATATCCCTTGATACCCTGACTAATTAGATACCTATCAATCGCCTCCTTAAATACCCTCAATGATCAGGCCTCCACAGCTGTATGTGGCAACGAATTCCATAAATCCACGACCCTCTGGCTAAAAGAATTTCTCCTCATCTCTGTTTTAAATGGGTACCCTCTAATTCTAAGACTGTGGCCCCTTGTCCTGGACTCACCCACCAAGGGAAACAGCCTTTCCACATCTACTCTGTCCAACCCTTTCAACATTCGAAATGTTTCTATGAGATCCCCTTTCATTCTTTTATACTCTAACGAATACAGTCCAAAAGCCGACAAACGCTCCTCATACGTTAGCCCCTGCATTCCAGGAATCATCCTCGTAAATCTTCTCTGAACTCTCTCCAACATCAGTACAAACCCTTCTAAGATAGGGAGCCCAGTCAGCAGAGAGCTGAGTAAACGTCGTGGAGCAGCGGGCGGAACCAGCCCAACGCACTGCCTTTTCAATCCAACTGGCCCGGCGTTTAAATCGTTCAAACATCAGGGCTTAGCTTCTGGGCCTGGACCCCACCGCCATGTTTCAGCCCGTACCCAACCTTTCCAAATCGGCCCAGCACTTAGATCAATCAAGCCTTGCTCTCGGTTTCGTCGTCGGTAGGTCGCAGCTGGAATTTCAAGTTGGCAGACGATTTCCCTCCACGCCACTCTGACATGTTGGGAAATCGTGTACGTGACAAGTTCCAGCAGTGGTTTGCCATTGCCTTCTGCCGGGTGCCATCACCAGCTCTTAACCCAGCACGGATGGAGTGCGTGCAAGGGAGCCGGCTGGATTCCGGACCTCTCGCCCCAGAGTCCAGTGCTGATACAACTAAGCCACCAACCAGTGCTCTTGGTTTAGGTGGAGCTAAATCTGCCTCTCTCCACTCTGAATTTGCTCAGCTCCACTCGCCTTGAAAACGCCTCGACTTTGCCCGGACTTTGCCTCCGAACATGCCCCGACTTCGCCCCATCTTCACCTCACATCTGCACGCTTCAACCCTTGACTCAGCCTTGCCTTCGTTTGCCTCTCCATTGCTTGCGGGGATCTTAAAGATGATAGTAACTTTAAAAACTTTAGTTATTATCAAAGTCAAATGAAGGTCAGTGGCAGACTCAGAGCGGGTCTTAATGCTAATGAGTGACTCACCATTTGCTCTTTATCTTCAGATTACAAAATAATTGATGTTTAATCAGAAATAGTCAAAACTGCAAAGGTTCTGCCTTCTGCTTATTAAGCTTTCTGGCCTGGCAAATGCTCTCGTCTATCCCCGCGTTCATTATTATGGGCTGCTAGTTTCTTCATGAATGCACAGCTGTTAAGTTACAAGGGCACATGGATCTGATTTGGCTGTTAGCAAATATTTTCTCCATCCATTAAGATAAATTAAAGCACATGAAACTAATCTTAGGGACCTAACTCATTATTTCCCACAGAAATGTGCTTGCATTTGACCGTAACCCATCGATTCATGACATATTCAGTTATCTTGGACTGATGATGAGAGTACAGCTAATACTTCACCGAGAGGCTCTGCTAATCTCTGGACCTTTGCCGCGGAGGGAGTACAGAAAGAACAGCAGGCCATTTGGTCCATCAAATCCATGCTGTCCAAGGATGATCCAGTCAGCACAGTCTCACTTTCCCACTGTTAGTTCACAAACTCATACACTATGGTTCTTGCACCACCTCAAGATGAAAAAAAATTATCACCCTTGATCCTTTTTATCCTTCACCCTTGATCTAACTTATTAACCCATCACAGGCAAAGCACATTTATAAGGAGCACCATGTAGATCTTTCATAGATTCTGTTGGGTTCCATTGCATCTACTGTGAATGCCCGCAGGAAAATAAATCTCAGGGTTGCATATGGTGATATAAATGTACTTTGATTATAAATTTACTTTGAACTTTGATCTTTCTCTTCCTACATCCTCCCATCCCTCATAAATTTAGCTCCTGTTAATTTTATAGCCTCAAGTGTAATCTTCCCCTCTTTCTACACACAGTTCCAAAGAAAACAAGCCAACCTTATCAGTCTCTTTGGTACTTCACACTCCTTCCGCATCCTTCCTGTGATGTGGTGACTGCAACTGTACAGATTGTTTCAGCTGTGGCCCAGCCTGTGAATTGTACTGCTCCTCCAACACTATCCCTCGATTTAAATTGTACGCCTCTGCTGAGTAACCGGAAGTATCTTGCCTGCTTCCTTAGGCACCTTTCCTATTTTTCTTGCTTTTTTGAGTGCTGTGGACATGCGCTCAAGGTGCCACACTTCCTAGTATTTATAAAACCACAAGGCCGTGAGATATTGAAGCAGATATTTTGCCCATTGAGTTTGCACCACTATTTCATCACGCCTGACTCATTTTCCCACTCAGCTTCAATCTTCTGACTTCTCCCCTTGTCCCTTCATGCCCTGACTAATCAAGAATCTATCAGCCTCTGCATTAAATATATGCAAAGACTTGGTCTCCACAGCCGCCAGTGGCAATGAATTCCACAGATTCATCACTTTCTGGCTAAAGAAATTCCTCCTCATCACCTTTCTAAAAGAGCACAGCTCTGTTCTGAGGCCGTGTCCTCTGGTCGTAGACTCCCCCACCATACGAAACATCCTCTCCACATCCACTCTATTGAAACTTTCGATGTTTCAATGAGGTCACCGCCATTCTTCTGAATTCCAGTGAGTCGGGGCCCAGAGCCATCAAATGTTCCTCATATGACAAGCCTTTCAATCGCAGAATCATTTTCGTGAACATCCTTTGAACCATCTCCAACGTCAGCACATCCCTTCTCGGATAAGGGGCCCAAAACTGCTCACAGTACTCCAAGTGAGGGTTCACCGGTGTTTTATAAAGCTTCAACATTGCATCCTTGCTTTTATATTTTAGTCCTCTTGAAATGAATGCTAATATACCATCTCTATTCCCTTGACTCATTACATCTCATTATAATTTCTTACGCTCAGTTCCAATGACCCATCTAACTGGTCAGTTGATATTTCTTCCCCATGGTAGGCAACTTTTTCCTTCTAACAATCATGTGACCAGTTGAGGCATACTCCTTTGTCATATCTCCTGCTCTGTGACCAAGGTCATTGACAAATGTTTCGGCTGACATGAAACCCCCATACAGGCTTACTTATTGCCTGTTACACCACTGGCATTCAGGACAGCAATGAAGGTCCTCTATCTCTGTCTGTCCTTGGCAATCTTCTCTATTGAGCCCCGTGTGTGGCTCTGAGTCCTCAGTCACCCACAGACATAGAAACATAGAAAACCTACAGCACAATACAGGCCCTTCGGCCCACAAAGTTGTGCATAACATGTCCCTACCTTAGAAATTACTAGGCTTACCTATAGCCCTCTATTTTTCTAAGCTCCATGCACCTATCCAAAAGTCTCATAAAAGACCCTATTGTATCCGCCTCCACCACCGTTGCCGGCAGCCCATTCCACGCACTTACCGCTCTCTATGTAAAAAACTTACCCCTGACATCTCCTCTGTACCTACTCCCCAGCACCTTAAACCTGTGTCCTCTTGTGGCAACCATTTCAGCCCTTGGGAAAAGCCTCTGACTATCCACACGATCAATGCCTCTCATCATCTTATGCACCTCTATCAGGTCACCTCTCATCCTCCTACGCTCCAAGGAGAAAAGGCCAAGTTCACTCAACCTATTCTCATAAGGCATACTCCTCAATCCAAGCAACATCTTTATAAATCTCCTCTGCACCCTTTCTATGGCTTCCACATCCTTCCTGTAGTGAGGCGACCAGAACTGAGCACAGTACTCCAAGTGGAGTCTGACCAGGGTTCTATATAGCTGCAACATTACCTCTCAGCTCCTAAATTCAATTCCACGATTGATGAAGGCCAATACACCGAACGGCTTCTTAACCACAGAGTCAACCTGCGCAGCTGCTTTGAGTGTCCTATGGACTCAGACCCCAAAATCACTATGATCCTCCACACTGTCAAGAGTCTTACCATTAACACTATATTCTGCCATCATATTTAACCTACCAAAATGAATCACTTCGCACTTATCTGGGTTGAACTCCATCTGCAACTTCTCAACCCAGTTTTGCATCCTATCAATGTCTTGCTGTAACCTCTGACAGCCCTCCACACTATCCACACCTCCAACCTTTGTGTCATCATCAAACTTACTAACCCATTCCTCCAATTCCACATACAGGTCATTTATAAAAATCATGAAGAGTAAGGGTCCCAGAACAGATCCCTGAGGCACACCACTGGTCACCGACCTCCATGCAGAGTATGACCCATCTACAACCACTCTTTGCCTTCTGTGGGCAAGCCAGTTCTGGATCCACAAAGCAATGTCCCCTCGGATCCCATGCCTCCTTACTTTCTCAATAAGCCTTGCATGGGGTACTTTATCAAATGCCTTGCTAAAATCCATATACACTACGTCTACTGCTCTTCCTTCATCAATGTGTTTAGTCACATCCTTAAAAAGTTCAATCAGGCTCATAAGGCACAACCTGCCCTTGACAAAGCCATGTTGACTATTCCTAATCATATTATACTTCTCCAAATTTCATAAATCCTGCCTCTCAGGATCTTGTCCATCAGCTTACCCACCACTGAAGTAAGACTCACTGGTCTATAATTTCCTGGGCTATCTCTACTCTCTTTCTTGAATAAAGGAACAACATCCGCAACCCTCCAATTCTCCGGAACCTCTCCCATCCCCATTGTTGATATAGGATTCTTCATTGCTGTTTCTGTAATGATTTTGTTTGTCCAGTCAGGGTTGTTAACCATGAGCTGAACTACCGAAACTGGAGACTGGTGGACCACTCTTAGTCTGTCCTCTACCCTATGACCTGTTTGGCATGGGTGACCCTACCAAGAGCCAAAGCACAAGGCCTTAACTCCAGTCACCATAGCTCTCAGGGCCATTGTGGTATGCAAGCCTCCAAACCCTACAACAAGGTTGTAGGAGGAGGGTCACGCAGAACCCCACCTTAAACAGTCTCCCAGCCCCGAAAATACCCAACTCACACAAAATGCGGCAGGAACTCAGCAGGTCAGGCTGCATCTATTGACAGGAAGGAACAGATGACGCTTTGGGCTGAGATCCTTCATTGGGACGAAAAAGGAAGGGGACAGAAGCCCACAAGGAAAGAGTTAAATTTTATACCTCCTCGGTATATGCTAAAACGTGTAACATGAAATGGAAGTTTGCAAGACAAAATATTGTTTGTGTGGGACGTGTGAATGTCTTGAGAAAGTAGAAAGGAACCAGTCCACAGCAATGTCTTGAGAATTCAGTGTAATGTATGAATCTATATCTTTTAGAGCAATGACCCCCCCACCCAAGCACAACGTATTGATCTGTTGTCGATGCATGCATATTGACCTGTTGCCTACAAATGTGCTTTGTTCTCTCTCTTACGATCTCGCTGCAATGTGAATACACCAGTTAAAGCCATCTCCCGCGTGCGTGCTTTTACTTAACTGATACGCAGTTGTGCACGGACACAGCACTTAGTGTGAGTACCAGTCGATACATAGTGGTGGGAAATATATTTGTTTGGGAAAGGGAAAATGAATCTGCTGGTGCAAATATCGTCTGCTACTGTCCCATGGGAAAGGTGTCTCGAAGGGTATTAAAAGGAACAAATTCTTTATGCGAGTGGGACTCGCTGGCCCGTGCAACTGGTGCATAGAGTTCTAGATAAAGACAAGAACATCGGGGGGGGGGGGTAAAATGAGAGAGGAAGACAGTGAAAGAGAGTGAGGGACAGAGTGAGGGAGAGAGAAAGAGTAAGAGAGACTGGAAGTCTCTTCTCTTTCTCTCTTTCCCTTTCTCCTTCAGCAACAGCCCTGGAATTTCCCTTGTGGTACAAATGAAGATCATAATTACCAGGCTTGGTGGATAAACTTACCAATTAACCAGTAAAGGTCATCTCTGGTATGGCTTTTTCTCCCCCAGAGAAACTCTACTGTTTACCCAAGCAAAACCTTTAGTGATTTGCGAGCTTAAATTTAGATAAGAGAAAGAAAGACCTGTAGTTTTGTTGTGCATTTCACCATCTTTTCAAAACAGTAACGTCGGATTGCGATCACCTTTGTGATGTGGGGAATACAAGGATATTCCACACAGCAAGCTGCTTCTAACAGCAATTTGATGATGATGCCAAATAATAGATGTTTAAAATATTGCTTGAGGGATTACTATTGGTCAAGACACCAGGAAACATAGAGAGCAGCAGCGCCAAATGAGAGCACGGAGACAGCACGGTAACGTAACGGTTAGCATAACTGAAGAAAATAGCATCAGTGAACAACGCAACCAAAGGCGACAGCCCTCAGACAGTTCACAAAACTACATCTTGTACTTCTTCCTTCAAATATGAGTCTGCTACAACCAGAGCCTGCGATTTGTATTTTTGATGGCATGCTTTTGGGCTGATTGAGCCATTCCGGAGCTTTGCTGTCTCCAAGGGAGTTCGGTGAGGTTCCGAGCGGAGTGTGCGGCCTGGAGGCCAAGAAACCTGGAGATGGGGCGCAGGCCCATCATCGGCTCCATTCCTCACGGATCTCACTGATTAAGGCGTCGAGCAAGATGGAAATCAACAAGAATGAGTGGGGGGAGGGGGAAGGTTGATGCTTTTGCTGCTGTTGTGCGTGTGGGAGGAGACTTTGTGGTTCTAATGTTTCTGTCATTCATTCTTTGAGGTATATTATGTTTTGTGGGTGTCTGTGAAGAGTAAGAATTTCAAGCTGCATGCTATATACATTCTCTGACATTAAATTGAACCATTTGAGAGCAGAAGGCAAGCGGGTGTTCAGCACTTGACTGGTCTCCCGCTCACTGCTACCAGAGTCTTGGGTCTTGGACAAGGATTAAATTAACGTGGTTTGTGGATGGGACTCTGTAGTTCATGTTACGATGTGTTTGCTTTCTGGTTACTCCTTTTTTATTGCTATTTTGTGCGATTTTTTGATTGGGGCGGACTGGCTCTGCAGCCTGCAGTCAGCAAATGACAAGATGCTAAACTGAACTGAACTAAACTGAACATCCCTAGACTGTTTCAATGATTCTGTGGTTTGATGTTTTACATTCTGCGTTTTTCGCTTGTTATTTACTGCTTGTGCCTTCGTCCTTCCACAAAGGTCGCTGTACACCAAGTGGTCTGTGTCACCATCCTCCTTTATTACTGTGAAGCTTGGGTAACCTACAGCCATCACATCAAGTCCTTGGAGCGCTTCCACATAAGCTGCCTTCAGCGCATCCTGGGAATTACTGGGTGTGAGCGGGTGCCTCACACTGAAACACTTGTAAAGACCAACTGCAGAAGTATTGAGGCCATGATCACCCAGCGTCAGCTACAGCGGCTGGGGCACGTGATAGGGATGCCCCCATGTCGGCTACCCCACAGGGTGTTATACAGCTGGTTACATCATGATCGACGCTCAGCTGGAGGGCTGAAGAAGCGCTATAAGGATCAGATGATGAATGCTTTAAGGAAGTGCAAGATCAGACCTGAGGACCTGGAGGATGTTGCTGCTGACCGTAACACTTGGCGACAGCTGTGTAGGGACGGGGTTCGTATTCTGGAGATGGAAAGAACAACCTGAAGACAGCAGAAGAGAGCCGGGAGAAATGCAGCCATGGTTGCCATCACTACCACCACCACCACATATACATGTCCCACCTGCAATAGAGCTTGTGGGTCCAGGATAGGACCGTATAGTCATCAAAGATCTCACCGTTAAAGGAGTGGACGTCATCATCAGATTCCGATAGACAACCAAAGAAGAAGAAGATTTGTTCTTTTTTGCACTTTGGGTGTTTCAGGTTTTCTTTGAACGGGTTCCATGGTGTTTCTTTGTTTCGTGGCTGTCTGTGGGGAAGGCGAATCTCAGAGTTGTACACTGCGTACGTAGTTTGCTAATAAATGTACTTCGAACTTTGAACTTTGAACACTATTACAGCGCCAGTGACCCCCGTTCAATTCCCGCTGCTATCTGTAAGGAGTTAGTACTGTGGGGGTTTCCTCCAGTTGCTCCAGTTTCCTCCCACATTTCAAAGGCACACTGGTTAGCATTAGTGAGTTGTAGGCATGCTATGTTGGAAGCATGGCTAACCCCAGCACATCCTCAAACCACGATGGTCCCTAACGCGAAGGTCCCTAACACGAAAAGACGCATTCTACTGCATGCTTCCATGTACATGTGACCTGCTCTGTGCTTTTGAGAGATGGAAAAGCAAGCCAATGTTTCTAGAAATAAACTCACAAATTTCCATTTTCAAACACTGGATCAAAAGTGAGTTCCCAATTCCATAAGAACAAGAGCACTTAAATTCCTTTGGGCTCCTTTCGCAGCTGTTAATATAGTAAATCTGCCAACATCAATGAAGAACAGAAAATCTCTTATCTGTCTTTCAGAAACATTGAGAAATTTGGAGAGCTGGAGATTTGGATAGGTAATTTTAAGAATTATACACAAATATTCTAACAATAGAATTATAAGGAAAAGAAGGGAGGAGCTATAGATGGCGCTAGAGGGTGACTTCTTCGAGTTCATCTGTGGAACAGTTTAAATTCTTCTCCTTAATGTCTCTTCTTTCCTTTTCAAGATGGCTGGAGTTCTGTCGGAGTCCATGAACTACAGCTGCACTCAAACTGCCGTTCGTCACGGCGATGGATTCCTGCTCGCGGAGCTCACTGAAACGTGCAAATTCAGGGTGCGGCCTTGTGTGGCCCTGCAGGCTTCCTGATCCCTTGCCCGTGTCGCCGACTGAAGCTTTGTGGGTGAGATCAGAGCATCGAGACAGCGAGTGCGACGTCGGAGGCCTCAGCCCTTGAGCGATCACTCTCTCTCTCTCTCAAAATGGTAAGAGCGAATTTGTTGCTGAATCTGAAGTGAAGGGAACGTGACATAAAGTGATACTGCAGACTGTGAAGTCAAAACAGTGAGTAGCTGGCCTCCCTCTCTCTCTGTGGAAGGATTGATACCTCTCCCTCCACTGTTAGTGAGCCTGTGGACTGTCGAAATGCTGGAATGGACAGTAATTTTTGATGGACTCTGGTTCATGTTCCCTTTGGGGGCTTTGCTGTTGCTTGCATGGTGGGTGGTAGGGGGGGTAGGATCGATTTAAACGCCAGACCGAATTGGAAAGGTTCGCTCTGGGTTGAATCGAGGTGACAGAGTCCAGGCCCAAGAGGGTCCAGGCCCAAGAGTGTCCAGGCCCAAGAGTGTCCAGGCCCGAGGGTCCAGGCCCAAGAGGGTCCAGGCCCAACAGCATATCAAAGTGGCCAGGCCGGGGTCCGAGAGCAAGGACTGACCCATGTTAGATTAATTTCACCGGCAGGCCAGAATGAAAAGGTCAGGGTGTCGGGACCAGAGGCGAGGGACGGGCCGGTTCAGCCCGCTGCTCGGCGAGGTTTACTCGTCTCTGCACTGAGCTGAGGCAGTGACCTGCAATGAATGGATCGGCTGCATTGATGACCAACTTCGCGGCTGTGGACTCACTGTCCTGAATTTCAGTGGTCTGCACAATTAGCTTTTTTGTTCGCTGCACATTGGGTGTTTGATGGCCTTCTTATTTTAAACGGGTTTTATTGATTTCTTTGTTTTGTTGCTGCCTGTAAGGAGATGAATCTCCAAGTTATATACAGTATACATACTTTGATAATAAATATACTTTGTCTTTGACTTTCACTTTGAACACTTCAGCACAGGTCTTTCGTACTTGGTCAGGTATCTTATCTGGGCTGAAACTTTCCGCAGATTCACCCTCCTGCAGGATGCTTTAATGTCAGCCTTAGAGACTGGAATCATCAGGGCTGTGGGAGTTCATAAAGGTTCCAAGTCAAGTCAAGTCACTTTTTATTGTCATTTCGACCATAACTGCTGGTACAGTACACAGTAAAAATGAGACAACGTTTTTCAGGACCATGGTGCTACATGAAACAATACAAAAACTACACTAGACTACAAACCTACCCAGGACTGCATAAGGTGCACAAAACAGTGCAGGCATTACAATAAATAATAAACAAGACCATAGGGCAGTAAGTTGGTGTCAGTCCAGGCTCTGGGTATTGAGTCTGACAGCTTGGGGGAAGAAATTGTTACATAGTCTGGTTGGGTGTTTGAATGCTTCAGTGCCTTTTCCCAGATGGCAGGAAGGAGAAGAGTTTGTATGAGGGGTGCGTGGGGTCCTTCATAATGCTGTTTGCTTTGCAGATGCAGCGTGTAGTGTAAATGTCCATGATGACGGGAAGAGAGACCCCGATGATCTTCTCAGCTGACCTCACTATCCGCTGCAGGGTCTTGCGATCCGAGACGGTGCAATTTCCGAACCAGGCAGTGATGCAGCTGCTCAGGATGCTCTCAATACATCCTCTGTAGAATGTGATGAGGATGGAGGTTGTATTGAGAGCTCCCATTCTTGATGTTACGTGGTCAAAGCAAGCATAAAAGGCATTGAGCTCACCTGGGCGTGAAGCCTTGTTGTCACCTATGTCGCTCGATTTCACTTTGTAAGAGGTGCTAACTTTCAAGCCCTGGCCCAGTTATCGAGCATCATTCAGTGATTCACGTTGGGTCCAGAATTGCCACGTTGCACATGAGATAGCTTTCCGGAGATAGTACATGGACCTCCTGTATGTTACTTGGTCGCCAGACCTGATCTGGCCCTCAGCAGATTGTGGATCTCAAGGTTCAACCAGTGTTTCTGGTAGTGGAAGACTTTGAATGATTTTGTGGGGACACATTCATCTGCGACTCATTTTATAAGGTCCATGACAACTGTGGTGTGCTCGCTTAGGTCCTCTGCTGAGTCCTTGAACACAACCCAGACCGCAGACTCAAAACAATCCCATAACTGCTCCTCTGTCTCTCGCAACCACCTCTTTGTTGACCTCCTTCATGTGTCAATACTGTCGGCATCCGTGTAAAGCAGGGGAAATCCTTTAAAAAGGTTTAAAAACCTTATTTAAACCAAGGACCTCTACCATTAACCATGGAGGAAGGTCTTAAAGATAAAGAGTCCTTAAAGTGAGATCATTGGTCTGGGAACACTTTAGCTATCCTCATTTTGTTCAAGAGCCTGATGGCTGAGGGATAGTAACTATTCCTGAACCTGTTGGTGCAAATCCTGAGGCCCTTGTACCTCCTATCTGATGACAGCAGTGAGAAAAAAGCATGGCCTGGGTGGTGAGGGTCTTTGATGATGGATGCTACTTTTCTGTGGCAATGTTTCATGTTTCTCAATGGTTGGGAGGTCTTTACCCATGATGTACTGGGCCAAATCCACTATCTTTAGTAGGATTTTCTCCTCAAATGCATTGGCGTTCCAATACCAAGCCACAATGCAGCCAGTCAATACACTTTCCACCACACATCTATAAAAGTATGTCAAAGTTTTTGATGTCATATCAAATCTCTGCAGACTCCTAAGGAGGTAGAGGTGCATCATGCTCTCTTTGCAATTATATTTATATGATAGGTCCAGGACAGATTCTCTGAGATCAAAGCACCCAGGAACTTAAAGTTACCCTCACTCTCCACCTCTGTTCTTCCAAAGAGGATTGGCTCATGGACCTCTCTTTTCTCTCTCCTGAGTCTACAATCAATTCCTCGGTCTTACTAATGCTGAGTGAGAAGTTGTTGTTATCATACCGCTCAGCCAAACTTTCAGTCTCCCTCCTGTGTGCTGATTCATCACCACCTTTGATACATCTCCCTCCATGGCATTGACCTTCACAAACATCTTTCCTCCACTAACTCCTGCCTCTTATAAATCCCTGTTTCCATTGCTCCACAATTGGTGGCCATGTCTTCAGCTGCCAAGGTCCGAGGTTCTGGAAAGACTTCGTTGCATCTCTTCCTTCTTGTTCAGCCCATTCAGGCCATGCAGAACTGATCTTCTGCCTAGTTCCATCTCTTCTGAAGGCCAAGTCATTGGTATATTTAAAGCAGAACTTGATATGTTCTTGAGAGGCAAAAGGCATCAAAGGTTCCCAGTAGAAGGCAGGAGAATAGGGTTGAGAAGGATAATAAATCAGCCATGATAGAAAGGTAGAGTAGATGGGCCGAGTGGCCTAATTGTGCTCCTATGTCTTATGGTCTGATGGATAATTTTCTTTTCTCTGACTTGGGTAGTAAAGCCATATGGTATGGTATTAGCTGATCATTATCAACATAGGGAGAGGCCATTTAGTTCATCTAGTCTGTACTGAACTGTTTTTCTGCTTAGCCACATCGACCTACACATGGTCCATAGCCATCCATATCCTTCCCATCCATATACCTATCCAAACTTCTCTTGAAAGTTACAATTGAACCTGTATCTATCAGTTCTACTGGCCACTTGATCTACATTCGCACCACCCTCGGAGGGAAGAAGTTTTCCCTCAGATTCCCCTAGAATATTTTACCTTTCACCCTAAACTAATGACCTCATATTCTAGTCTCATCCAACCTGAGGGGAAAAGGCTGCCAGAATTTACCCTTTCTATACCCCTCATAATTTTGTATACCTCTGTCAAATCTCCTCTTAATCTCGTGATTCTCCTTAAACACATTGAAAGTGTAAAACACCGTCAGAGTGAGACAAGGACTGCAAGCATTAGTATTTCTACCAACAGTAACGAGATATCCAAAGAATGATTAACACATAATAATCTAATCCAAGGGTTCTGGTTTAAACCTTGATGTACTAAACTATTAAAGTTACTCCTGCTTATGGAGTATTGCTATTTTTAACAAGCTCTACTGTGGATTTTATAGGTCAGTTTTATAACAATTTATTAGGCGAGAAGAAGCCATTAGCAATGTTAGTGTATAAAACCTTAATGTGCTTCTATTAAATTTCCTTTCTAGTATTTTAATAGGGATATTAATCCAATTAAAATGATGTCTGCGGTACTAAATTGCAGCTTTCCTTAGCTGCGGGCACCCTTTCATTGTCGGTCCATGGTCTGCAGTTGATGGGCTGTGTAAATGTAAGGAATAACAATTGTATTTGCTCTGCTGCCCGCTATGCCTCTGGCAGGGCAGCAAAGAAGGTCCTCCATCTCTGGCGGTGTTCAGAGCTTCCACCATCACATCAGTAGCCCAGTTTTCAATACTATCCCGCAGGGAGTCTCAGGAACACCGTCACACTCAGATGTTGAAGGCTGTTTCCATAACAATTTTGTTTTATCAGTCAGCTTTGTTAGTCCTAGGCTGGACCCCCCAGGCCTGGAGGACCGGTAGTCTGACCTCTACCCTTTGACCTGTTTGGCATGGGTGACCCCTACCAAGAGCCAAAGCGTAAAGCCCTGACTCCAGCCAAAGAGCTCTCCGAGTCAGTGGGGCACACAAACCCCACGACAAGGTTGTGGTCCTATTGGAGGAATTTATGTTGTAGCCAGTTGCAATTATTGCTTAAGTATTAGCCAGGACTGGCCCTCCCCTTGGAAGAATCTCATCACTACCTCGGCTTTTAGGTCTGGAACGGAAAGAAATTAATCCTCAAACCCAAAGGACTGTGAAATTAGATGATATGGAGTATTGAATATTGCACACAAGTTCAAGGCAATGTGGTTCAGAGGTTATGATACTTCCACATGTTGGCATGGTAGTGTAATGTTTTTACAGCATCAGCGGGCAGACCTTATAGAGGTATACAAGTTGGTAAAGGGCATAGATAGGATAAATGAATGCAAGAGCGGCGGGGTGGAGATACGTCTTTACCAAAGGAGGTGTAAGGTCCTTCTTCCCTCTGCTAGCCTGCAGTTGACCCTTGGGCAGGGTGTAGCCCCCCCCACCCCCACCATCAGGGTCACGTGAAGCCATGTGAACAGGTGGTGGATGGTCCTATGATCAGCTGGCACATATCAAAAGTTCTGGCTATGTGACCAGTGACACCGGGCAGACAATCTCTGAAGAGTATTGATGATGGCTGGGGGGTGGGGCAGGGAGGGTTCGCCTGTCTTGTAAAGACACTGCCCAGGGGAAGGCAATGACAAGCCACTTCTGTAGAAAAAGTTGCCAAGAACAATCATGGACATGGAAAGACTGTGGTCGCCCACATGATATGACACGATACAAAATGAACAAATGAACGAAATGTAGGCTGGAATAAAGAACTGATGAAAAGGCTTGGTCTGAAACGTCGACAGTTTATTTATTTCCATGGATGCTACTTGATCTGCAGAATTCCTCCAGCACTTTGTGTGGGTTACACTGGATTTCCAGCATCTGTAGAACATCTTGTGCGTATAAGACCTAGAATTACAGGAGAGCCAACTGTTTCCTGGAGCTTCTCCCAACATTCAATCTGATCACAGATTGCCTATCATCTCACTGCTGATTTCCTGCAGTAATACCACATTTCTTGGTTTATTCATGTCTAAAAATGTAGGCATTTACATCTTAAAGATACACAAAGGCTGAGCTCCAACCCTTCCTTGCAGAGGATTCCCAAGATTCATTGGCCCCTAGGTGGAGAAGCTTCGTCTCCTCTCCACCCTGAATGGCTGACCTCTTACCTTAAGAGCAGTTACCGCTAGTTCCAGGTACATCACGCCATGGACAGTTGCATAGGCAGCCCTGTAGTGTAGTGGTTAGCACAATGCTTTACAGTGCGGATGACCTGGGTTCAAATCCCACCGCTGTTTTGTATGTTGTCTATGAGTTCACATGGGTTTCCCCCCGGGTGCTCCAGTTTCCTCCCACATCCCAAAGACCTACCGGTTGGTAGGTTAATTGGTCATTGTAAATTCCCCCGTGATTAGGCCAGGGTTAAATCTGGGATTGCTGGGCGGTATGGCTTGAAGGGCGGGAAGGGCTGTATCTCAATAAATAAATAAAAATAAAAAATGTCAGCTCTGCTTTCTTAAGTGAAGGACACTTAAAGAGACAAATCTTGAGCCTGGAGGAATAGAAAAGTCCACTGATCAAGTCTACTCGATCATTACTTTTAACTTCTGTATCACATGTCACCAAAAACACTCACCTGGGGTGGGGGGGGTGGGGTCTGTCTACTGCACAGGATCAAAATAAGTTGCTGAAAGTGTTAAACTCAGTCAGTTCCATCATGGGCTCTAGCCTCTGTAGTATCCAGGACTTCTTCAAGGGGTGGTGCCTCAAAAAGGCGGCGTCCATTATTAAGGATCCCCATCACCCAGCTTGTGTCTTGCTCTCATTGCTACCATCAGGGAGGAGGCACAGAAGCCTGAAGGCACACACTCAATGATTCAGGAACAGCTCCTTCCCTCTGCCATCTGATTTCCATTGAACCCATGAACACTACCTCACTAGTTTTCTAATTTCTATTTTTGCACTACTTACTTAATTTAACTATTTAATATATATTTAACTGTAATTCTCAGTTTGTTCTCTATTATTATGTATTGCATTGTTCTGCTGCCATAAAGACAACAAATTTCATGACACATGCCGGTGATATTAAACTTGATTCTGATTTTGATCCTGACATCTTTTCATTTTTGAATTGACTTTCTTCTGAAGCTACTTATCATACATAACTCACCAGATCTGCCTTTGTCAGATATCATTGATTCGATTGGAGTGCTTTATTGAGATTACCATATTCAGACAAAAAAAGCAAACATATGGCTTGAAACACTGACGAGTATGAAAAACTAGCAAGAAAAAATAAAGAAACACAGTTAAAACAGTTTGTTTCATCATCCAAATACTCTAGAACATAGTTAGAAATTATATTTGTTTTTCCTGCTCTATGTTCCTTGTCATTTTCTTGTCTCACTGTTTAGAGTCATAGAGTCACCACAGAAAGAGGCCCTTCAGCTCATCTAGTCCATGCCAAAAACATTTAAACTGCCTACTCCCATCGACCTGCACCAGGACCATAGCCCTCCCTATCCCTACCATCCATGTACCTGTCCAAACTTCACTTAAACATTGAAATCGAGCTCACGTGCTCCACTTACACTGGCAGCTCATACCACACTCTCACCACCTTCTGAGTGAAGAAGTTTCCCTCAGGTGCCCTTCAGACATTTAACCTTTTATCCTTAACCCATGACCTCTAGTTGTCATCCCACCCAACCTCAGTGGAAAGAGCCTGCTTGCAATTATCCTATCATAATTTTGCATATTTCTATTAAGTTTCTTTTTATCTCCATCTTCTATGTTCCAAGCAATAAAGTCCTAACCTATTCAATCTTTCCTTATAACCCAAGTCGTCCAATCTCGGCAACGTCCTTGTAAATTTTCTCTGTACTCTTTCCGTCTTAATGCTAACTTAGTTTTCTACAGAAAGCTCTTCCATCATTAGAGTCCTGTGGCCATTTCACATATATACTCGGGTTTATAAGAAAAAATTTTATTTTAGAGACGCAGCACGGTAACCAGTCCTTCTAGCCCAACAGTCCTCATATCACCCAATTAGGCCAATGTGACCACTTAGCCTACTAACCCCTTATATGCCTTTGGTTGTGGGAGGAACCCCATGCAGACCCATGGAAAACATACAAGCACCAGGCAGACAGCGGTAGAACTGAACCCAGATCACTGGCGTAGTAGTAGCATTAAGCTAATCACTACGTTAGTTTTCTGATCTAGGGAGTAAGAAAGGATCTTACACGCTCAGGGACAGAGCAGGTGCATACACATGAGCTTATGCACACGTGCCCAGCTGGCAAACAGACATACACAGAAACACGTTCACATATACACACGCATGCATATGTACATATACATACCGCATTGTTCAAAAGTCTTAGGCACATTTAGTTAGGGTGCCTGAGACTTTTGCGCAGTACTGTAGTAAGTTTATTTATTACACTGTACTGCTGTCTCAAAAAACAAAACAAATTTAGTGACATACGTGAGTGATGATAAACATGATTCTGATACGGGTCTCTATCGTGGACTGAGAGTGGGAAGAGGGCAGGGAGAGGGGAATCATGGTTGGGAAAAGGGGAAGGGAGAGGGGAAGGAGCGGGAAGCTCCAGAGAGACATTCTGCAATGATCAATAAACCGATTGTTTGGAATCAAATGACCTTGCCTGGTGTCTCAGGGCTGGGTGTGTCTGCACCTGGGCCATGCCCAACCCCTGGCATTCCTTCTCTGCCACCTGTCCAACACCCCTCCTGCAGTTCTCCACCCTCACCATTCACAACATCCTCTGCTCCTGCCAGATTTACAAACTTGCTCTTTGCTCCACATTGACAAATACAATAGTGTGAAAAAGTATTAATATATTTTTCTAAAATATATAATATATATAACTATGTCTGTGTGCCTCACACTTTTACACACTAGTGTAAACTCAACCAGCACAGAAGCCATATAGTACACACACACTCACACTCATAGATCACATATCCTACAATGAAGGGAAAAAGCATGCTGGAAAGAAGTCTAAGTTTTTTAGAACCATTTATTTTAATGCTACCGGGATGCCGGATTTCCATCGCTAAGTGTCATTAGTGAACTAAGTGAGTACCTCTGACAACCTTTCACTTTTTCAGCCATTATTACCAACTTCTGTTCCAAAATGGCTCGATGGACTGAATTTAAATTAAATTCACCAGCTGCATCGGGCGGGGTTCGAACCCTCATCTCAGGCTCATTAGCCCAGGCCTCTGGACCGCTCGGATGCAGCCAAACCAAGCCGGCAGGGTTTTTGCGTTTTCCGAGAGTGCACAATTCCTACCGCACAGTGGATGCTTGGCACGCGACCTCCAGCTGCAGCCTGCTCTCTGAAGGACTAGCTGAACGCAGTTTGTGACGACGCGAGTTTACAAATGTCTTTATGTAAGCAGGTAAATGCTTTGCTGGGAACGTGCTTCGTTGGTGTGAAGCGAACTGTTTGCAAAGAGGGAGGGGGAGCTGAATATTGACCCACATAGAATGCAAATTCTGAAAGCTGAAAATTTTAATGAGGTCGCTTGGCATGGGTTACCAGGAAAGTGGTTGAATCGCAAGTGTATTTTTCTGTCACAAGGACGGTACCCAAACCAGGCCAATAATAAACATATTAGCATGGGACACTTTATAACTTATTATCTACACTTCGTGAACCTGCGAAAGCAGATGGTGGGAGACAGGTTCTTGGCTCAACGAGCTGCAAATACCTCATCTCAACTCCGAAGAGTGGGACCAGCTCAGCCTTTGGCGGATGTGACAGCAGAGTCTGATAAATTGTAAATGAGCAAGAGCTTAGCAGGAGTCCGTCAGTAGCACAGAAACATCTGGGTCTCACCTTCCCAGTCCATCTGCTGTCAGTGTGCTGGAGAGCCGCCCACAAGGTCCACGCTAGTAGAACAACCCTTGGAAAATTATGCATTCCAGTGCGTTGCTTGACTCACGTGCTTAAGTTAAACGCTAATTACTGCAATTTAAATCTACCATAATGGGAAGGATTAAGTGGCTTACCGGCCTCACAAGTTATTAATATTTACAAACTACAGTCAACAAATTCAGAAAGATTTGGTTTTTCAAATGAATATAGACACGCATTGTTTGATAGCTCCGGCCTTCAGATTATGAATACGGCTTTGGCTCGTGCCAGTTGGAAACTTTCTATTTTATCTTATCCAGATCGTAGATACGGAATTCCGACTCCACACCCACAACACTTTAAAATTGTTTCTGATTTTGCTGTTGCACTTCCTGCCCCATTCACTTCATAGTTATCTAACCTCGGCCAATATAGTCATAGAGTTACATAAAGACAGGCCCATCTAGTCCATGCTAAAGTGTTATTTAACCTAGTTCCATTGACTCACAACTGGACCATAGCCTCCATACCCCTTACGTCCATATACTTAGGCCAAATTTCTCTTATCTTTCCGGTCTTTTGGTCTTATTTTTTAATTGGGTTCTTTCGAGTTTCCTGCTTTGTGGCTGCCCGTAAGCAGGCAAATCTCAAGGTTGTATATTTTATGCACACTTTGATCATAAGTATACTTTGAATCTTAAACGTTGAAATCAAACCCATACGCACCACTTCCTCTGACAATGTTTACGATTCAAGAGTCAATTATTATCAAACAATGTATAAATCATACAACCTTGAGATTGGCTTGCTCACAGGTAGCCAGAAAGCAAGAGACCTGAAAGAACTCAATTAAAGGAAAAGTAGAAGAAAAATGAAAAATAAAGGACCAACACTCATTGTGCAAGGCAAAAAAAAATCATGCAAACAATGGAAGTGAACGACAGCATTCCGAACCAAAACTGAGTCCTCTGAGTGAGTTCTCCAGCTTCTGAGTGAAGAAATTCCCATTCACCTTTCACCCTTAAACTATGACCTCTAATTCTTGTCTCAAACAAGAGAAAATCTGCAGAAGCTGGAAATCCAAGCAACGCACGCAAAATGCTGGAGGAACTCAGCAGGCCAGGCAGCATCTATGGTTATTACCTTACTTTATTGTCACCAAAACAATTGATACTGGAGCGTACAACCATCACAGTGATATTTGATTCGGCGCTTCATCACTTAAGGTCAGACACTTAATCCCAGAGGGCCGGGCTGCCGGCTGAAACAAGTCCGTGAACTGTGTCACGGTCGCGGAGGTCTCCGCTCCAGTCGAGCCCTGGGCTCGATTTCCGAGGTCAAGAGTAACAGAGGAAAAGAGTACAGTCAACATTTTGGGCTAAGACTCTTCTTCAGGACAGTCCTTGTGAAGAGTCTCGGCCTGAAACGTTGACTATATTCTTTTCCGTAGATATTTCTTAGCCTGCTGAGTTCCTCCAACATTTTGTGCATTTTGTGTGTGTTACCTCTAATTTCTAGTCTCACTCCACCCTCGGTGGAAAAGTGCCTGTTAGCATTTACCCCAGTTATACCCCTCATAATTTTGTATACCTCCATCAAATCTCCTCTCGTTATTCTCTACTCCAGAAACCGTTACATTGTTATCCTTTTCCCTATAACTGAGATCCTCAAGTCCCGGCGACATCCCTGTAAATGTTCTCTGTGCTCGCTCAGTCTTATTATATCCAAATCAAAGATGGTGACGGACCAGCCTATAGGGGAAAGATTGAAAATCTGTCTGAGTGGTGCCAAAACAACCTCTCACTCAATGTCAGCAAAGCAAAGAGCTGATTATTGACCTCAGGAGGAGGAACTCAGAGGTCCATGACCAAGTATTCATCAGATGAGAGGTGGAGAGAGTCAGTAATATTAAATTCCTTGGGGCTATAATTTCAGAAGATCTCTCCTGGGTCCTGCTCCATTACAAAGAAGGCACTTCTACTCCCTTAAAAGCTTGTGAAGATTTGTCAAGACATCAGAAGTTATGGGAGACCTATATAGATGTGCAGTGGAGAGAATACTGTTACGAAATGTAACATTTTAGAAATGAACCAGCAGCAATAGATTACACATGGAGTCTGGTTTTGATGTTAAAACCATTATCTTTATTAGTAACTCGTTATAATATAGTAACTTAAACCAAGGTAAACAAAAGTTAACAGTGTAATGTGTATATATGTGTAAATATAGCTCCCAAACTATATTGAGCTTGGGGAACAAGGCTCAGAGTCTGGAGATAGTGAAGTAGGAAAGTTCAGTCATCCACAGAATAAATGATGGGAGAGAGATATTTGTAATCCTCGTTGTACTGGAGAGAGAAGGTAAGTACAAAATATCCCACAACTTCCATGCTGGTAAATCGAGGTAACAGTCGCCATAGACCTTGTCTATCGTGTCGTTCCAAATCCACATACGAATTATCACCAAAAGTGACCTGTCACAGGAATATCGTCTTCTAGTGGTTACCATACAACGTACCCAAGCAAGGGCTACACAAGTGGTCCCCACAAGGTATCCCTAAAATCCACTCCTTTTGATTATACGAAGTGACAGTCATACATTCTGGAGCAACCTTGCCCCGGCAATTCGTAGTTCCAAGTTTTGCGAAGACTGCGAGAGTAGCTGTTTTCTCTCCCCCTCTCTCTCTCTCTCTCTCGCTCTCTCTCTCTCTCTCCCTCTCCCTTCTCACTCTCTCCCTCTCTCTCTCTCCCTCTCTCCCTCTCTCTCTGTCCCTCTCTCTCCCCCTCTCTCTCCCCTCTCTCCCTCTCTCTCTGTCCCTCTCTCTCCCCCTCTCTCTCCCCCCTCTCTCTCCTTTCCCTCTCTCTCTCCCTCTCCCTCTCTCTCTCTTTCTCTCTCTATTTTAATCGGCACAGGCCGCGACAGCCAGTGACTAACGTCATAGTCCCACCTCACTCGGGCGCTTAAAGCGACAGTCCACAGTAAACGAAACCTGTGGGTACGTAACAATACTGACTGGTTGCATCACAGCCTGCTATAGAAGCACTAATGACCTGGAATGGAAAAGCCTACAAAAATACTGGATACAGCCCTGTCCATCACAGATAAAGCCCTCCCCATCGCTGAAGGAGCACGGATGCAGGAAAGCAGCGTCGATCATCAAGAACCACCACATTTAGGCCATGCTCTCTTCTTGCTGCTGCTATCAGGAAGAAGATACAGGAGTCTTAGGTCCAACACCACCAGGTTCAGGAAGTTATTATCTCTCAACCATCAGGCTCCTGAACCAGGGTGGATAACTTCACTCCCTTTAACAGTGAGCTGATTCCACAACCTAGACTCACTTTCAAGGACTCTAAAACTCCTGTTCTCCGCTTTATTTATTTATTATTATGTTTTTTTCTTCATGTATTTGCACTATTTGATGCCATTTGCATGTTGGTTATTTGGAGTGTTGGCGCGTGGCCTAGTTTATAAGGCATCGGTCTAGTGATCTGAAGGTCGCTAGTTCGAGCCTCAGCACTTAACAACACATTGCTCCACGACGACACCGGTGCCAAGCTGCTTGGGTCCTAGTGCTCTTCCCTTGGACAACATCGGTGGTGTGGAGAGGGGAGACTTGCAGCTTGGGCAACTGCCAGTCTCCCATACAACCCTGCCCAGGCCTGTGCCCTGGAAACCTTCCAAGGCATAAATCCATGGTCTCACGAGACTGACAGCTGCCTATCAGTGGTTATTTGACTGTCTTTGTGTGCAGTTTTTCACTGATTCTATTGTGTTTCTTTGTATTTACCTTGAATGCCCACAGGAAAATGAATCTTAGGGTGGTGTATGGTGAGATATATGTACTTTGATAATTTACTTTGAACTTCCTGTAGTGAGGTCATAACAGATTGTAACAGGTCATTGAGGAGCGATGCAGAACGAAGGGACCTGGGAATACAGGCCCATAATTCACTGAAAGCGGCATCACGGATAGATAGGGTCGTAAAGAAAGCTTTTGACACATAGACCTTCATAATTCAAGTTATTGAGTACGGGAGATGGGATGTTAAGTTGAAGTTGTATAAGACATTGTTGAGGCCTAATTTACTTTACTTTTATTGTCACCAAACAATTGATACTAGAGTGTACAATCATCACAGCGATATTTAATTCTGTGCTTGGCGCTCCCTGGAGTGCAAATCAAAGTAAATATAATGAAAATTTAAATTATATATCATAATTAGAAAATAGAAAAAGAAAAGTAAGATAGTGCAGGTCAGGTCCGGATATTTGGAAGGCCCAGATCTGGGTCAGGATCCGTTCAGCAGTCTTATCACAGTTGGAAAGAAGCTGGAGTATTGTGTGCAGTTTTGGTCATCTAGCTACAGGGAAAAAGGAATTAATGTTGAAAGAGGATAGTGAAAAATTACAAGGAATTTCATGACAAAAACCAGTGATATTAACCCAGATTCTGATTCTGATACTACCTAATGCTGGTTTCCTATGTGGCTGGATCACGTGGAGGTGGGTTGTGGGGGGGGGGGGAGTAGAATGAATAAATATGGATAAATACTGAATGCAAAGGCTGGATGAACTCAACAGGTCAGGCAGCATCTATGGAAATGAATAAATAGTCGATGTTTCGGGCCAAGACCCTTCTTCAGGACTGGAAAGGGAGGGAAAACACACCAGAATAAAAATGTGGATTAAGGGGAATGAGAATAGCTGGAAGGTGATAGGTAAATCCAGGTGGGTAGGAAAAGTAAAGGGCTGGCGAGGGAGGAATCTGATAGGCGAGGAGCGTGGGGATGTAATGTGCTGTAATATTCTATGTTCTAAATAACACAGTTCCACCTACAGGAGATTGCACTGGTGACCATTTCTGAATGAAGTTGTGGCCAGTCAAGAAATTGGGCCAGTCATGTCAAAATGCAGGTGATATTCCTCCACACAAGATGCTGGTGGAACGCAACAGGCCAGGCAGCATCTATGGGGAGAAGCGCAGTCAACGTTTCGGTCCGAGACCCTTCGTCGGGACTAATGGAGAAAAAGAGATAGTAAGAGATTTGAAAGTGGGAGGGGGAGGGGATATTTCTCAGCCTCAGTCATGTACCTGAATGCATCACAGGTTGCACAATTCATCTTCCCTCTTCTTCTGGCAGAAGCTGGAGCAAATCTCAATATATAATGCAGTCCCTTCACCTAGGTCATTAATATAAATTGTATCTAGCAGAGGCCGCAGAACTGCTCCCTGAGGCACCCCATTTGTTCTGGCTTGCAAACTTGACAGAAGACAAGGAGTTTGGATAAATTGGTTATCTTCAAGTTTTCTGATGACGCAAACTAAACTGAATAAGGCCTGAGAGCACAAAAAAAATCTGCTGTCTGATCAGAATTTGATATCTCTTTGGACATAGACAGTATCCAAAGAGACATCTGATGCCTTATGCTGTTGTGAAATGTGATCTTAATTATCTTAATGGGAAGAATAAATATCAAAATCCTATTCAAATGGAAAAGTCTATTAGCTACTGCTTTTTGAACAAAGTTGTGTACAATTGTACAAAAATATAATGAAAATTAGCAAGCAACTACAACAAGAGACTGAAGGAAACCACGCTGGCCTTTTTGTCAGAGGAATAGATGAAAAGATTCAAAGTACATTTATTATCGAAGTACATATGCAGTATACAACCCTGAGATTTGTCTTCCCCACAGACAACAACAAAACAAAGAAACGCCATTGAACCCGTTCAAAGAGAAACATCAACCAACCTCCCCCACCACCACATGCAAAAAAAACCAAATCACGCAAAAAGCAAACAGGACAAAATGAGTGAGAAACACAGTATACAGAACATCAACCCACACAGTCACTGAGAGAGTCCAGGCCTATTCTGTACAGCTCAGCTCAGCTCAATCTAGCGCTGTGTCTTCCATTGTCTGGAAGACGCTCCGATCAAAATCGCACAAAATAGCAACACAAAAAAAGTATCACCAGAAACCAGAAACACATCATAACGTGAACTACAGAGTCCAATCTGCAAAGCACGTCGATTAAACCTTGCCCAAGACACAGGATTATCAGTGACATATTCCAACAGTTTTGGTAGCATTGTGTGTTAGGGGGAGAGAGAGAGACCATGGCAAACCAGATCAAACAGATGTTGTCATAATGAACTTCACAAAGCAATATTTAAACTCTCTGAAAGTGAGATCCTGGTGGAAACAGTCCTATAATTTTGGTAAAGTTGAAGTCATGTTTATTGTCATCTGCACAATTACATTTCCTCACAGGTGCAATGAAAAACTTACTTGCAGCAGCATCACAGGCCCGTAGCATCGACTACACCACATCCACAGGAAAACAAAAATTAAATACAATTTTTACAAGAGCACAGAACAAAGGAAGACGTGACCATTGTAGTGCGAAGAGTTGAATGTGGGTATAGTGTTGCTGTACTGGGAGTCGTCCAGGTTGGTTCGTTGCTTGTTCACTCTTTATCGCTCACTACTCCCGAGAGAAGGTCACTGCGTTCAAATGATCTCTCTCTCTCTCTCTCTCTCTCCCAATACTATAGGAACTCTAATTCACGCATGAAGTATTTCTAGTTTCTCTGGTCGTTCCTTTTCTTTGTTGCTAGCCTAGTTGATTTTGAATCAGGGCAGCCTACAGGTAAAGAACATTGAGCTGAACTCAAGTATGCCTTTTGATTTTGTGTTTTATATTCTGTGTTTTTCACCCAGTTTTACTGTTTGTACAATTTATTTTTTTTATGCGTGGGAGGTTGATGTTTTCTTTTATTTTGTTGAATAGGTTTCCATGGTGTTTCTTTGTTTTATAGCCATCTGTGGAGAAGACGAATCTCAGGCTGCGTACGTACTTTGATAATAAATGTACTTTGAATCCTTTGGTTGAAAAGGGAAATAGCTATTCTTGAACCTAGAGGTGTGGGACCTCAGGATTCGGTACCTCCTGAGCAATGATAGCTGCAAGAAGATGGTGGGGAACTTTGATGACCACACCTCATTTCAGAATCAGAATCGGGTTTATTATCACAGGCATGTGTTGTGAAATTTGTTAACTTAGCAACAGCAGTTCAATGCAATACATAATATAGAAGAAAAAAATAAATAATCGATCGATCAATTACAGTATACATAAATTGAATAGATTAAAAATCATGCAGGTAGTAAAAATCATGAGGTAGTGTAACAAGGGTTCAATGTCCATTTAGGGATTGGATGGCAGAGGGGAAGAAGCTGTTCCTGAATTACTGAGTGTGTGCCTTCAGGCTTCTGTACTTCATACCTGATGGTAACAGTGAGAAAAGGGCATGCCCTGGGTGCTGGAGGTCCTTAATGATGGACGCTGCCTTTCTGAGACACCGCTCCTTGAAGGTGTCCTGGGTACTTTGTAGGCTAGTGCCCAAGATGGAGTGGACTAAATTTACAACCCTCTTCAGCCTCTTTTGGTCCCGTGCAGAAGCCCCCCCCCCCCCATACCAGACAGTGATGCAGCCTGGCAGAATGCTCTCCATGGTACATCTACAGAAGTTCTGGAGTGTATTTCTTGACAAATCAAATCTCTTCAAATTCCTAATGAAGTATAGTCACTGTCTTGCCTTCTTTACGACTGCATCGATATGTTGGGACCAGGTTAGGTCCTCAGAGAACTTGACACCCAGATGTTACTGATGGTGGGGAGGGAGGTGCCCGTGATGTATTGGGCTAAGTCTGCTACACTCTGCAGCTTCTTATATTCCTGTGCATTCGAATTGCCATACCAGACCATCATGCTTCAGGATACTTTCGGCAGTACATCTTTAGAAAATGGAGTGACAAGCCAACCACTACAGCTTTCTAAGAAAATAAAGAAGTTGGCATATTGTCATGGTCCGGTCCATGAATTCTGCGTTCCGGTTCACGGTCCAGTCTGTGGACTCCAGACTCCAGGTCTTCTGGCTGTCTCTTGTATCATTTGGGCTTAATCACAGGCACCTGATTCTCATATTGAGGCTGGAGTATAAGTGGCCCTGGGTTCAAGTGTAGGTGCTGGTTTGTTTTGTCAGTATCCTGTCCTTGTCTGCTACCTGAGGTTGTGTTGTGGATCTGGCTGTTTTTGTGACCAGCTGAGTTGACTGCTGTTTGTATCACTCTGTGCCAAAGGTGTGAATTCTGCCATTTCCATGGCCAGTGGAGTTTTGCTGGTCCGGTTGCTGTTTCCCTGAGCTGAGACTCGAATGGACTGTGGTTGTTTTGTTGACTCATATCCAGCTCAGTAGGCAGGTTGTTTGCCACTACTCGAATGAACTGTCGTTTGTTGTTCTGTGTCAAAGTCCAGTCCAAGTCTCAGGCTCTGTGTCAAGTCCAGTCTGTGTCCAATGCTCCAAGGAGGTGCCTGTCCATGTCCAAGTCATAGCCCAGGCCCTGAGTTCTGGTCTTGTCCAGGGCTTGTGTCATATCCAGCTACACCTCTCCCCGCTTCTGCTTTGTTCTCCCTCGATGAAGACCAAGTCTGAGCTTCATGTCCTTGTTCAGCCCTGGAGTCCCTCATCCTGCCCCCATGTCCAGTCCTGTTGCCTTTCCACATCCAGTCCTTGCCTGGATCTGGAGTCCGAGCCCGAGTCAAGACCCAGGTTCCAGGTCCCTGTCCAGTCTCTGGCTCGGAGTCCTTGTCCAGGTTCCTAGTTCCCAGTTCCTAGTTCCTTGTCCAGGTCCCACTTTCCTACTCTAGTCCTAGCCCATGCCCTGTCTCCTAGTCTTGTTCAGGGCCTGTGTCTTGTCCAGTGTCGTTTCTTCCCCACTTCCCTTGTTTTCTTGATACACCTAGTCCTCTCCCTAGTATTTCAGTGTCTGTGTCTTGCATTTGGGTCCGTTCCCAATGCCCACAGTATGACACATATTTAATTAATAATTCAAGGGAGAACCTGTCTTCAGTTCTCAATGAAAATTGTGAAGTAAGAAGTCTGAAGTTATAAAGTACAGCTTTGTAAACAGCAATGTTTATGGAGCATGGACGGCTGGCTCACAACAGGGGATTAGATGTTGGGCAGATACAACTTGCAAAGCAAAGTGACCATGAGGCATTCTTGTATGCAACAGTCAAATGTTAGGACAATGGGGTTGTGTTAATTGGCCTGCATGAAACCAGGCAACATGGACTAAGTTACATTGCACCATTGTGACTCAGTTTGAGCTGACAAACCAAACTGAGGTTGTCACTTAGCACATCAAACATGGTCACTAGTAGAGTTGATCAATCAATACTTGGGATTATCATGTATTTAGAGTCAGTCCTGACAACAGGGTCTCTGACACACAAGCAATTAGACCCTCTGCATGAATTGCTTTGTCCCAGCAAAGGGCACATATATGTGAAATGCTATCATAGGAAACCAACATCCATCATCAGAGATCCTCAGCACCCAGGCCATACTCTTTTCTCACTACTACCATGAGGTAGAAGGTACAGGAGCCTCAGGACTTGCACCACTAGTTTCAAGAACAGTTACTACCCCTCAACCATCAGGCTCATGCACAAAAGGGGATAACTACATTCACTTGTCCATCCATTGAGTTGTTCCCACAACCACTTTAAGGACTCTTTATCTCATGCTGTTGTTATTTATACATTTGCACAGTTTGTTGTCTTCTGCACTCTGGTTGATCTTTCGCTGATCCTGTTACAGTTACTATTCTATAGATTTGCTGAGTATGCCCACAAGAAACTGAATCGCAGGGTTATATATGATGACACATATGTACTTTGATAATAAATTTGATTTGAACTTTGAACTTTAATTTAATAATCTGTAAATGCCAAACTAGTCTTGACAATGAGGACAACAGATGGATTATTTCATACGCCCTCCAGGTTCATTATTGTCCTTCAGGGGAGGAAATGTACCTTTCGAACCTGGTCTGGTCGATACATGACTCTCACCCTCGCCCAGCCCAAAGTGGACTGGCAGGTCACTCATCCAAAGAGCAATTGGAGTATGAGGATTTAACGCTGACCTTCCCATAAGGAGGATGGACAAACAAGGAATGATTTCTCTGGAGCTTCAGGATCTGAGTGGTGACCTGATCGAAGTACGTAAGAGAGGCATAGATAAGGTTAACAGTCTGACTCGTGTTGGGAATTTGGAAATGTCAAATTCTGTACTAGAGGGCACAGGTTTCAACTGAGAGGAGAAAGATTTGAAGGAAATTATGGGCCTAGATTTTTACACAGAATGGTGAGTGCCAGAAAAGATGGATGAAGCAGTTGTGACAGCAATGTTTAAGAGGGATTCAAGTTCAAAATTCAAAATAAATTTTGAAAATATATCGTATTCGGGGTGGCAGGGTAGAGATATGTCTCTACCAAAGGAGGTGTAAGGCGCTTGTTCCCTCCGCTAGCCTGCAGGTCACCCTTGGGCAAGGTGTAGCACCCGCTTAGCCCGCCCCGATCAGGATCATGTGACCATGGGAGAAGGTGGTGGACGGTCGTATGAGCAGCTGGTGCACATCACAAGTCCTGGTTATGTGACCACAGACGCCAGGCAGACAATCTCTGAAGAGTATTGATGATGGCTGGGGTCACCCATCTTGTAAAGACACTGCCCAGAAGAAGACAATGACAAACCACTTCTGTAGAAAAATTTGAAAAGTACGATCACGGTCTGGGGAAGACCATAATCGCTATGTCATACAACATGGCACATAATGAACGAATGAGTGGGAGGTATATTGACTGACTCCATCAGAGACTAGTATGCAAACACCAATGGCCTTGACCAGAAAATCCCACAAAAGGTAGTGGATACAGCCCAGTCCTTCATGTGTTAGGCCCTTCCTACCATTGAGCACATCTACATGAAACACTGTCGCAGGAAAGTAGCATCCATCATCCGAGATCCCCACCTCCCAGGACATGCTCTCTTCTCGCTGCTGCCATCAGGGAAAAGGTACAGGAGCTTCAGTACTCACATCACCAGGTTCAGGAGCATTTACTATCCCTCAACCATCAGGTTCTTGAACCAAAGGGGATAACTTCACACAACTTCATTTGCCCCATCAGTGAACTGTTCCCACAATCAGTGAACTCAGTTTCAAGGATTCTTCATCTCATGTTATAAAATTTGTTTATAATTATTTATTTGTTTGTTTATTTATTTTTGTACTTGCACAGTTTATCATCCTTTGCACGCTGGTAGAATGCTGAAGATGGTGCAGTCTATCACTGATTCTGTCATGGCTATTATTCTATTATGGATTTTTTGAATATGCCCACAAGAAAATGACTCTCAGGTTTGTACTTGGTGACATATATGTACTTCGATAAATTTGCTTTGAGCTTTACCAGAGCAGAGCACTCAGGTCCAAAAGAGCATGGACCTTCAGACCTGCTGAGAGAAATTTCTTCCCCCTCACAAGTCCCATGCAGCTGTTTTACTAACTTACAGAACAGATGGGCATTTCTTAATCATACAAATGAAACAATCTCGAATATTCTACTTCAGAACGGAAGTAAAAGTGTATTTTGAAAGATCTCACTGAGGTGAATATGAAGATTGTGCAAATTTATAAACAATCTGTGTTTCGACTGGCTTTGTTCTTATCACTTAGTGCTGCCAGGATGCAAAATGGTTTAAATCAGACATTGGTGTTTTTTCTGGAAATAACAACTGAATTTGATCCAATTTGGATTTTGATGCATCCAGATGAGATGTTGATTTATTCATACAACGCACGTGAGTTTGGGAATATCTGTGTTGTAGGCCAATCTATTCCACCGTGCACCCATGCACAAAGGAAGTCTCCATCTGCATGTGTCAAAAGGTTTCTATGTGATTTTTAATTGGTCAACATCACTGCCAAAGTAATACTTTGTCTGAAAATATAAATGGAGAATTATTGTTGACAATATAATTGGATCATTGCTTGACATCATCATGTAATCTTCTACCCCTGACTATTTTAGTGAATGCATTACTTCATTAAATAACATAATTAATAGATTTCATTCAATTAGCCAACAAACAAACACACAAGAGCATAAAATATTCATCCATTAATGTCAACAAACATAGAATGATACAAAACAGGAGCCCATTGTTGGTAACACACACACACAAAGTACTGTAGGAACTCAGCATGTCAGACAGGATACGTGGAGAGGAAAGCCAGAAATGGCTTCTGACTTCTTCTCCCTTTTCTGGTCCTGATGAAGGGCCTCAGCATGAAATATCAACAGTTTATTTTTTATTTTATTGAGGTACAGTGTAGAGATACAGAAGCGAGAACGCACACACAAAGACAGACATGCTTTATTGATCCCGAGGGAAATTGGATATTCACTGATTCGGGAACAGCTTCTTCCCCTCTGCTTTCTGAATTCTGAATTGAAATCATGAACATTACATAGAAACATAGAAAACCTACAGCACAATACAGGTCCTTCAACCCACAAAGTTGTGCTGACCATGTCCTTACCTTAAAACTACCTAGGCTTACACATAGCCCTCTATTTTTCTAAGTTTCATGTACAAATCCAGGAGTCTCTTAAAAGACCTTATCGTTTCCACCTCCACCACTGCCGCCAACAGCCCATTCCACACACTCACCACTCTCTGCATAAAAAACTTGATATCTCCTCTGTACCTACTTCAAAGCACCTTAAAACTATGCCCTCTTGTGCTAGCCATTTCAGTCCTGGGAAAAGCCTCTGACCATCCACACATCAATACCTCTCATTATCTTGTACACCTCTATCAGGTCACCTCTCATCTTCAGTCGCTCCAAGGAGAAAAGGCCGAGTTCACTCAACCTATCCTCATAAGGCATGCTCCCCAATCCAGGCAATGTCCTTGTAAATCTCCTCTGCACCCTTTCTATGGTTCCCACGTCCGTCCTGTTGTGAGGCGACCAGAACTGAGCACAGGAGAAAGCACATATGTGGCTTTCCTCTCCACATATCCTGTCTGACATGCTGAGTTCCTACAGTACTTTGAGTGTGTGTGTTACCAACAATGGGCTCCTGTTTTGTATCATTCTCCAAGAGGGGTCCAATATAGTTGCAACCTCAATATTTACTTTATTCCTATTTTTACACTACTTATTTAACTTTAATACATATATACTTACTGTAATTCACATTTTGTCTCTATTATTATGCATTGCATTGTACTGCTGCAGCAAAGTCAACAAATTTCACAACATCTGCTGGTGATATTATTTGAGCCATGCCATCAACCAATCCCCTGATTTAACCCTTGCCTAATCACGGGACAATTTACATTGACCAATTGATCCACCAACCGTTTCTTTAAAAATTATTGAGATACAATGCAAAATAGGCCATTCCGGCTGTTTGCGCCATGCTGCCCAGCAACCCCCGATTTAATCGTTGCCCAATCACGGGACAATCTACAATGACCAATTAACCTATCAACTGGTATGCCATTGGACTGTGGGAGGAAACCAGAGCACCTGGAGGAAACCCACATGGTCACAGGGAGAACGTACAAACTCCTTACAGCCAGCAGCAGGAATTGAACCTGGCATTGTGCGACCCACTACGCTACCATAACACCTCTTCCATTTTATTCGCCTCCATAGATGCTGCCCGACCTGCTGAATTCCCCAGCATTTCATGTGGATTACCCTGGACTTCCAGTATCTGCAGAATCCCTCGTGTTCAGGAGGCCATTGTTTCTGTCTGCACTTTGGTAGAACAAATTGATTAATAAACCCCACCCCCCCCCCAACCTTGTTCTGTTGTCATTATCCACCTGCCTCCTTTAACAGAGAAATTTACTCTGAATGGCCACTTTATTAGGTACCTCCTGTACTGAGTGTGTGCTTGTGCTTTTCTGCTATAGCATATCCACGTCAGAGATGCTCTTCTGCACAACACTGTTGTAACACATGGTTATTTGAGTTACTGTCACCTTCCAGTCGGCTTGAACCAGTCTGGCCATTCTCCTCTGACCTCTCTCATTAACAAGGTGTTTTCACTCACAGTACTGCTGCTCACTGGATGCTGTAATTTCTGCTTTTCACACCCTTCTCTGCAAACTCTAGAGAACGTTCTGCAGAAAAACTCCTAGGACATCATCAGTTTCCGAGATACTCAAGCCACCCTGTCTGGCACCAGCAATCATTCCACGTTCAAAGTCACTAAGATCACATTTCTTCCCCATTCCGATGTTTGGATAGAGTGACAACTAAACCTCTTAATCAAGTCTGCATGCTTTTATGCATTGAGATGCTGCCATATGATTGGCTGATTAGATATTTGCGCTAACGAGCAGATGTACCTAATAAAGAGTGTTGGCACGTGGCCAAGTGGTTAAGGCGTTTGTCTAGTGATCTGAAGGTCGCTAGTTCGAGCCTTGGCTGAGGCTGTGTGTGTGTGTCCTTGAGCAAGGCACTTAACCACACATTGCTCTGCGACGACACCGGTGCCAAGCTGTATGGGTTCTAATGCCCTTCCCTTGGACAACATCGGTGGTGTGGAGAGGGGAAACTTGCAGCTTGGCAATTGCTGGTCTTCCATTAAAAAAAACGTTGCCCAGGCTTGCGCCCTGGAAACTTCCCAAGATGCAAATCCATGGTCTATCGAGACTAATGGAGGCCTACACTACCACTACCTAATAAAGAGGCCACTGAGTGTACATCTCAGTAGGAGGCCATTCAGCCAATCATGTTGATGCTAGAATATTGCCTGTTACATCACAGGCTGTTAATTACCTCTGAGCTTCTGCCTGTTTCTAAACAAACAGTCAATTTAAACAGCTATTACTGACCAATCAATCTAATGGTGGAGTTTCTTGAGTAATATCTTGGAGTTCAAGCACTTGGTTTCTCTTCAATAAGGGATCTTTTTCCTCACTTGAACTAGTAGATGAATTCTTCAACTTTTTAGGCTGAGACGCTTCATCAGGTCCTGATGAAGGGTCTCGGCTCAAAACGTTGACTGTTTATTGCTCTCCATGGATGCTACCTGACCTAGACTTCCTCCGGCATTTTCTGTGTGTTACTCTGGATATCCAGCTGATCCAGAAGAAGACAGTGCCAGTGAAAAATGCTACCAAAGGCAACACTCTCAAAACGATTCATGAAACAATTCCTTTCACTTCTTTTAGATCTCCTTTTTATTTCGGGTGTGGTTCTATTACTATTACAGCCTGCTATCTACATTCTGGTGGTGAGATTTCAAGCCAATCAGGTGATTTGATGCTTTACTGTCTCTGAGAGGCTGCCATGAGGCTGTGACCAAAGCATATGGCATGGAGCCCAGGAAACCAGGAGATGGGGCGCGAGCCCGCGACCGGCTCCATCTCTCGCCGATCTCACCGAGGAAGATGAGAGGCGTTCAGCGTTGCCTACCAGCCTCTCGCTCGCTGCTGCCGGAGAACGTGTCTGCATGTGGAGTCTCTCACACTCTCTCGCTCACTGCTCCTGCGGGAAGGTCCTTGTGTTCGAGTGATCTCTCTGTCCTTCGATGCTGTCAGTGGAAGGTGCTGGAAGAAGGTTTAATCAATACAGATTGTTGATTTGGACTCTAATTCAGATTTATGATGTGTTCTAGTTCTGGTTACTCTTTTTTGTTGCTACTTTCAGGCATTTTTGCACACGAGGGAAGGGGTGTTTTTTGTTTTTCTTTGTTTGATGGTTCTTTGTTTCGTGACTGGCTGCAGGAAAGACAAATTTCAGGGCTATATATTCCATACATTCTGTACTTTGATAATAAATATACTTTGAACCTTGAATCTGCAGAATCTCTTGGTGTCATAGAAAAGGGTGGTGCTAATGTTAACAAGTCGTGGTCTTGGAGGAAGTATGTTTGCATAGATTAAAGTATTTGGATATCGTCTGCACTTCTGGTCACCAGTTTTATAGGAAAGATGTTGAGGCTTTAGAGAGCATTCAGAAGAGGTTACCAGGATGAGGTGCCTGGATTAATGGATATCAGATGTAAGGAAAGTTCAGACTAAGTTTATCGAACTTCCGGTAATGAACACCCCCCTCTCCATCAGCATTCCCCATTCCTGTTTCCCTCTCTCACCTTATCTCCTTACCTGCCCATCATCTCCCTCTGGTGTTCCTCTTTCTTCCCTTTTTTCCATGGTCTTCTGTCCTCTCCTATCAGACTCCCCCTTTTCCCTCATTAACCTATCAACTTTCCAGCTCTTCACACCCCACCCCCCTCCTAGTTTCTCCTTTCACCTGCCACCTTCTGCTTCTTCTTCCTCTCCCCAGCTTTCTTACTCTGACTTCTCCCCCTTTCCAGTCCTGATGAAGGGTCTCAGCCCAATACGTTGACTGTTTATTAATTTCCATTTATTTCCATAATTAACTGTTTATTAATTTGCCTGGCCTGTTGAGTTCCTCCAGCATTTTGTGTGTGTGTGTGTTGCTTTGGATTTCCAGTATCATGTTTTTAGACAACTGAGTTGCTTTCAGGACTCTAGATAGAACTATAGAACCATAGAACATTACAGCACAGAAACAGGCCTTTTGGCCCTTCTTGGCTGTGCTGAACCATTTTTCTGCCTAGCCCCACTGACCTGCACCTGGCCCATATCCTTCCATACCCCATCCATGTACCTGTCCAAGTTTTTCTTAAACGTTAAAAGTGAGTCTGCATTTACCACTTCATCTGGCAGCTCATTCCACACTCCCACCACTCTCTGTGTGAAGAAGCCCACCCCCAATGTTCCCTTTAAACTTTTCCCCCTTCACCCTTAACCCATGTCCTCTGGTTTTATTTCTCCCCTGGCCTCAGTAGAAGAAGCCTGCTTACATTCACTCTATCTATACCCATCGTAATTTTATACACCTCTATCAAATCTCCCCTCATCTCCCTAATGAGGAGTCTCAGCCCGAAACATCAACTGTGTACATTTCTCCATAGATGCTGCCTGACTTGCTGAGTCCCTCCAGCGTTTTGTGTGTGTGTTGCCCTGGATTTCCAGCATCTGCAGAATCTCTTGTGTTTCCGTATTTCAGAATAATTTACAGGATTCCCTGAAGTTAAATTCTTAAGATCTATCACCATTCTTGGAGGCCATGCTATTTCCCTGGTGGGATTTTATAACAGTAGGCTTTCCATTTACAGAGGTCCATGAGTATTCAGCGGAGGAGAGGGTGAGCAAACTAAAAATTCCTGTTATCATTTTAGAGGACCTGTCCTGTACTAAGCACTTGCAAAGAAAGCACAGCAGAGCCTCTACTTTCTTGGGAGTCTGTGGAGATTCAGAATGATATCTAAAACTTTGGCAACCTTCTTTCCTGTAGCGGAGAGTCTATCGACTGGCCGCATCACAGCCTGGTATGGATGCCCTTGAATGGAAAATCTTACTAAAGGTACTGGATACGGCCCAATCCATCACGGGTAAAGTCCTCCCAACCATTGAGCACATCTACATGAAACGCTGTCGTAGGAAAGAAACATCAACCGTCAGAGATCCCCACCACCCAGGTCATGCTCTCTTGTCACTACTGCCATCAGGTAGAAGGTACAAAAGCCTCAGGACTCACACCACCAGGTTCAAGAACAGTTACTACCCCACATAACTGCACTCACTTGCCCCATCATTGAAATGTTCCCACAACCAATGATCTCGCTTTAAGGACTCCTTATCTCATTATTTCATGTTCTCATTATTTATTGCTATTTATTTGTATTTTCATTTGCACAGTTTGTCTTCTGCATTCTGGTAGATCTTTCATTGATCCTGTTATAGTTACTATTCTATAGATACGCTGAATATGCCCACAGGAAAATGAATATGGTGGCGTATATGTACTTTGATAATAAAATTTACTTTGAACTTTGAACATCTTGAATTTAACTTCCTAAAAGGCAGTGCAGGTACATCAAAGCAAATGGAAAATATGGCCCACAGCTTAAAAACAGTGTGTATTCCCTTTGCCCATAGCATTTGACGTGATCTGATTTTGAGAATAGAGAGTGAAAAGCAAAAACACAGTGCGAGACTTCTGTCGGTATGGACCACTTTCCACTTTCTTCTTCTTCTTGGGCCCTTAAGCTCCCAGTGAAGCACAGACCACTGACGACCTCCCATCACCGTTATCCGAGGTCAATGGTACAGCTGGAATTCATCAATGCTTCTGCAATCCGCCTTGCAGGGGATTGGCCTGTACAGCTTCTCCTGAGCCCTGTTGTCCGGCCTTTACCCATTTCCACCCTTGCAAGACAAAGATGTAGGGTTGGACTTTAGCCAAATCAGCAGTACTTTGTATAATTTTCCTTTCAGGAAAGGAATCTAGAAAAAGAGAAAGAAGAAGAAAGGATATGGAGAGGGGGTTGAGAGGGAAATTGATCAGTTATGATCAAATTGTGGTTCAGATTCGATGGGATGAATTGCCTAAGTCTGCCCGAATAACTATGGTCTTATTTGATGGTGCCCTTGCCATTAGGAGGATGGGCAGATATGGGTCATCTTCTCTGGGGCTTCAGAATTTGAGGAGTGACCTGATTGAAGTGCGTAAGATGACCAGAGGCAGAGATAGAGCATCACAGTCATTTTCACAGGATGGAAGTATCAAATACTGCATGAGAGGGTACAGTTTTAAGCTGAGGGGGGGATAGTTTAAAGGAAATTAATGGGGCCAGGTTTTTACTCAGAACAGTGAGTGCTAGGGAAGGTGAAGCTTCTCCGTCGTCGGTGGCCGAACAAGCCCTTTAGGGTCATCCAAATTGCTTGCCTTCATTCAGCACTCTCTCCTACTGCTAGAATTGGATGATAAATTAGAATAGTTTAAACCTCTGTTTGTTAAAAGGTTTGCAGTCTTTTACCGCTGTAGTTCAATTACCGTCAGCCATTACTGTCTCGCTTGTGCAGCATCCTCTCGCAGTACACAGGAACGACGGTGACCCGTCACAAAAGCAAGCAAGGCCGCTGGCTGCAGCCTACCATCACTGCAGGGTTTTGTATGTGTCCAGGACGAAGAGGCGGGAAGGTAAAATTCATTGCGGGCACTACGCACCCGGTAAGCCGCCTTTTCCAAAAGCTCCCGTCTGGAAAGTGCAGAAGGGTAATTAGAATTTTTAAAAAATTCACACCATCTTAAAATCGACTTCTCCCAGGCAGTTAATCTCATCAACGATTCTTGACAGATCCCCACCCCCCATCACTGCACTGTTAAAACTTCAAACTACCTTTTATAACACAGATTAAATTGTAAATACATGCTTGTATTTATGCACATTTTATTCCATATCTATCTTTTAACTTCTAAGTATACGTATATAATCCTTTCTAAAAAATAATTTTTCATTCCGACCATAGAACAGGCCCTTTGACCCACAATGTTGTGCTGAACTCACTAAAAAGTAAATCAAAGGAGACCCAGATACTAATCACTCCTACCTACACAATGAAGCCAAATGACAGCTTGAAGTAACCTGGTGTGGAGCAACATTGACGCATTGTGAGCACCCTATCCACTTAGGAGTCTCCCTTGACAGATGCCTCACTTTCAAGAACCACATCAATAAGACAAAGGCAAAAGTGAGCGCACGAAACAACATCCCTGAATAAAGTCGCTAACACAAAATGGGGAGCAAGTTCGAAAACGTTGCGAGCCAGTGGACTTGCTCTTTGCTATTCCACTGCTGAATACGCCTGCCCTGTGTGGGAAAGATCTACTCATGCTAAGAAGATGGATGCCATTTTGAATGCAAGCTGCCGACTTATCACAGCTTGTTTAAAACCGACAAACACCAACAGCCTATATATCCTGGCGGGTATTGCTCCCCCGATATAAGAAGAATGGTAGCCAGCAAGAAAGAGTGGCTCTGTCAAACACCAGATGAGAGGCACCCTCTACATGGTCATACACCCACACCCAGCCGCCTAAAGTCAAGGACGAGCTTCATGAACGGTGTTGTTCCATTACAATCAACCCCATCTGAAGCCCGCATCGCCTCGTGGAAAGACCGGCTCGCCAGTCTCAAACAACCCCCGACGATGGGAATTCCACCGGATGAAAGCCTTCCCCCAGGAGCTAATTGCAACTGGACAACCTGGAAGTGCCTTAGCAGACTTGGGACTGGTGTAGGTCATTCAAAGGTGTCACTGATACAACCAGCCCGACAACTTGTGAGTGTGGAACTGAGCCACAAACTATGCAACATCTCCTGCAATGCCCATCGCTAGAGGAACCCCGTACTGTTGCAGATCTTGCCAAAGTCAACAACAAGGCGCAAAAATGTGTCCAGTTCTGGCTTGGCCATGTATAGACTGTCCGTGGACACAATAAGAAGAAGAAGAACCTACACAATGTCCATATTTACCTCCATCTGCCCCATATTCATCTGTCTAACTGAACGTCTCCTAAAAGCCTGTAATGTATTTGCCTCTACCACAGCGTGAGGCAGCATGTTCCAGGCATCCAGCACTCATCAGTAAAAATCGTACCCCTCACATCCCCTTTAAACCTACTCCCTTTCATCTCTATGCATGCCCTCTGGTATTAGATATTTCTACCCTGTCTACTCTATCTGTGCCTTTCATAATCTTGTCAACCTCTGTCAGATCTCCCCTCAGCCTCCGACATGCCAGAGAAATCAATCCAATTTTGTCCAGCCTTTCATGTGGCAGATGCCCTCTAAACCAGGCAACATCCTGGTGAAGCTCTTCTGCACCCTCTCCAAAGCCTCAACGCCCTTTCTACAGTGGGGAGATCAGAACTGTATGCAATCCTTCAGATTTGGTCTAACCAGATCTTACTATAAAACTCAGAGGGTGGAGCATAGCCATGATGGCACTAAACGGCAACTCCATTGCTTGAATCTTCAGGCGCAGCTCTATTTCTCTCTTTGATATCTCTTTTTTTCCCCCTTTCGGGGTTCTTTTGAAGTCCCTGACCTGGAGTGACACGCTGACTTTGGTTCTTTGTGAAAGTGGGACCCGCTCTTGGGGCCTTATGATCAGCCGCATTTTGATATCGCAAGGATGCGGCCTGGAAGAATGACGCACTTTCAGGGTGCTAGATTTTTCTGGCTCCAGAGACGGGCGGGTTCAAGGCTGGTGTCTCTGACTGAGGCCTCGCGGGTGAACACAGAAGATCTGAAGCAGCGGACTACCTGCCAAACCTTGAACTGGATGGGCTACAACGGCACAGGACCACAAATATACACTCAGCGGCTGCTCCATTAGGTACAGGAAATAGCTTCAGAACTTTTATTTGTTAAAGACCAGTCTGAAAAATTCACATTATCTTTGAGCATTACAGGTTAAAGAGAAATCAACAAAACTGTCATCTGTAGAAATAAACGCTGTTCGCCTTTTTCAGTCTTGAACACGTGATAATTTCTACAGAAAGGTTTGTGGCATTTGATTTAGACCTACAGGAAAACAAGCCCTCATAATTAATGGTGGTTTACGGGTATCATTGTAAACAGTCGTTGATAAAAGATGCATTTCCTTCAAAGTAACAGATGCCAGCCACATATCTTACCATTGTTTTGTGGTTGTCATCCTCCAGTCTAATCCATTTGACATCGTAAAACAAACAACGTGAATCCAATGCATCACGCTGCCTCAGCAAACACTAACCAGAATGTCAGAAATATCGTAATCTGGAACATCATAGAGTCCCAGAAAAGTACAACACAGACACCGGCCCTTCGGCCCATCTAATCCATGCTGAAGTATTTAAGCTGCCTACTCCCATCGACCTGCACCCGGACCATAGCCCTCGATACCTCTACCATCCATACAAACTTCTCTCCAACACTGAAATCCAGCTGGCATCCACCACTTCAGCCGGCATCTCGTTCCACCCTCTCACCACCCTCTGAGTGAAGAAGTTTCACCTCATGTTCCCCCTGAACATTTCACCTTTCACCCTTAACCCATGACCTCCAGTTGTCGTCCCACCTCACCTCAGCGGAAAAAGCCTGCTTGCATTTACCCTATCCGCGTGTGAGGTGGGGGGTTAGTTTACTTGTCGGTTAAAAGTAGCTTCTACTGTGCCGGTCATCGACTGGCCCATTTGAAGGACGCAACAGCTGTTTCCCCATTGGTTGCTTTGTACGCCACGGCACCAGTGTCTGGTTTGAGGCACCTCATGGGTATAAGAATAGGTCGTGACCAGTGTTGTAGAACCATTGGGAAGGTATACTATAGATAGAGAAGGGTCCATGCACATGTATCTAACGTGTCAATCCATGGCCTTATCTATGGTCGCGATGAGGTCACACTCAAGTTGGAGGAACAACACTTCATATTCCATCTGGGTAGACTCTAACCTGGTGGGAAAAACATTGATTTCTCAAACTTCCAGTAATGCCCCAACCCCTCCCCCTCTCCTTCACCATTCCCCATCCCCTTTTCCTTCCCTCACTTTATCTCCTCACCTGACCATCCCCATCCTCTGGTGCTCCTCCCCCTTTCCTTTCTTCCATGGCCTTCAGTTCTCTCCTATCAGAATCCCCCTTCCCCAGTCCCCTATCTCTTTCGCCAATCAACTTCCCAACTCTTGACTTCATCCCTCCCTCCTGGTTTCACCTACCACCTGGTGTTTTTCTCTCCCCCATCTCCAACCTTTTAAGTCTACTCCTCGTCTTTTTTTCTCCAGTCCTGCCGAAGGGTCTCGCTCTGAAACGTCGACTGTACTTTTTTCCGTAGATGCTGCCTGGCCTTCTGAGTTCCTCCAGCACATTTTGTGTGCTGCCCTGAATTTCCAGCATCTGCAGAATCTCAGCCATTTAAGAGGGTCTTAGGGAGCAGCAGGGGTGTTTGGGGTATCCAGGGAGGGGTAGCACATCCGGTGAAGGGGCTTGTCGTGTCAATTCTGGGACAGCGCACTCAGCTTTGGTCCCCAACAGGCACTCGTCTCTCACCCGTGGCTCCAAGTAGCTGTTTGCATGCGACAGCGGCCTCACCCCGGTACGCCGCTTCGACAGGCGTGCTAAACCAAGTGAGATAGAGGCATGCCCATCCCAGCAGGCGGTCAGCTCTAGCGAACTGGGCAGCTGAGGTCAACAGTGAGATCCAGCAGCCAGGGAAGTGGTTCTACAAAGCTTCATAGAGGATTAAGGGCACGACAGGGCACAGACGACATCACGGTCATCCACTGAAACCGAGGAAGACCCCAGTTTGTAACGACTACTCGTGCCACTGGAGCCAGACTTCTGAGGTTGAAAGTGTGGGACTGCCCCAGTTCAATGGCTTTCCCACATGACTCCTTTCATGCAGTTCATAGATTGTAGCATAAATATTCAGGGAATGGAGGATGAGGGGCATATGTAGTCAGAACAGGTTAAGTATCGCTAGTATAATTAGTTTGATACAACATATATTCAGATTCAGATTCAGTTTATTGTCATTTAGAAACCACAAATGCAATGCAGTTAAAAAATGAGACAACATTCCTCCAGAATGATATCACAAAAGCACAGGACAAAACAGACGACACTAGAAAATCCACATAATGTTTGGCAATCCCCAATCCAGAGTCCAGAGACAAGTTAACTAGAGAAAAGCTGCTTCAAGTTCAAGAAAAATTTCCAAGTCTATTATCGAAGTACATATATGACACCATAAGAAACCCTGAGATTCATTTTCTTGCAGGCATTCACAGCAAATACAAAGAAGCACAATAGTATCAATGAAAAGCTGTAGACAACAAGATGGACAAGCAACCAATGGGCGAAAGGCAACAGGCTATGCAAATACAAAAAGAAAAAAACAAAATAATAATAATAAATAAATAAGCAATAAATATATGAAGAGTCCTTGAAATTGATTCCATAAGTTGTGATGGGATGAGTGAAGTATGAGGGGTGATTGGTAAGTTCGTGGCCTAAGGTAGAAGGAGATGAGTTATTAACTTCAAACTTTCTGCATTTTCACTCAAAGAATTGAACTGCATGTGCATGTAACGAGAGCTGTATAACTCATCTCCTTCTACCTTGGGCCACAAGCTTATCAATCACCCCATGCTGTGGACCACCCGGAGGTCTAAGATGCTCTCGTTACATGCACATGCAGTTCAACTCTTTGAGTGATAATGCAGAAAGTTTGACGATAATAACTCATCTCCTTCTACCTTAGGCCACAAACTTATCAATCACCCCTGCTGTGGACACTTTCTGGAGGTCCAAGATCTGTATGCTCCACGACCGCTGGACTAAGTGTGTAAATGTAGGAGGGGACTATGTTGAAAAATAAATGCGCTAGGTTTTCTAAAATTGACTCCCTCTACCTTAGGCCACTAACTTATCAATCACCCCTCGTAAAGTGTAGTTATCACTTTTGTTCAAGAGGCTGATGGTTGAAGGGGAGGAACTGTTCCTGAAACTGTTGGTCTAAGCCCTGAGGCTCCTGTACCTTCATCCTGATGGCACCAGCGAGAAGAGAGCATGTCCTGGGTGGTGGGGGTCCCTGATGACGGATGCTTCTTGCATGCAACAGCGCTCCGTGTTGATCGGCTCCATGGTGGGGTCTCTGATCAGGCAACACTGATTTCTCATTGTGGCGAAAGATACAAGGAGCCTCAGGATTCGAGATGCAAGGTGCTTTGTTGTCATCCTTCGCTGCACAAGTGTAAAGGGAACTCAAAATGATTATTACACCAGATATGACGCAGCATTAAAAAACACGATAAGCATAAAACTTCCTTAGGAGTTTGCATGACACCTAAAACTTCGACAGACCTCTATTGGTTTGTGGTGGAGAGTATATTGACTGGCTGCATCACAGCCTGGTATGGAAACACCAATGCATTTGAATAGAAAATCCTACAAAATGTAGTGGATACAGCCCAGGCCATCACTGGTAAACTCCCCACCATTGAGCACAGTGACGGGTAACGTTGCGGGAAGGCAGCATCCGTCATCGGAGACCCCCACCACCCAGGGCACGCTCCCTTCTCGCTGCTGCCATCAGGAACAAGGTACAGGGGAGCAGTCAATCAGGCAGAAATTCCAGTTCCCCCCATTTCTACCTGTGCTGGGATGAACTTGCCCTTGGCAGAGGTTGTTTTACCTGGGGGTTGAGAATTGTACCATACAAGCTGAGGGCTAAAGTGTTGAAAGAGCTACTTGCTGGTCCTCTAGGCATGGTCAAGATGAAAATGTTGACCTAAAGCTTTGCCTGGTGGCCTGGGATCGATCGGCAGCTCCAGCAGCTCGCCATGCACCGCTTGCGATGCCAGCACGTCCAGAAGATGCCAAGAGCATCTTGGTAAAAGGAGAAGAAAGGCATCCAGAAATATCAGAACAATTTCCTGTAATCCAAGAGTCAATTCCTACCACCACCAGGGAGGAGGACACAGAACCTGTGATTGTTTCTCAGCCGGAAGTCTCTTCTGCCAAGCAGAGTGACCACCCCCCCCCCCCACCCCACCCCCTTGTCAGGAAAGATGTTATCCCACAACAGTAAGATCTCCTCCACACCGATTAAATCTTTAGGCCTGATTAGGACAATTTAAAATTTACTATGCTGTGGATGTCTATACACTAGTTGCATTATGTACCATTCAGGTGGCAGGATGGAGATACATCTCTACCAAAGGAGTTGTAAATTGCTCCTTCTCTCCACTAGCCTGCAGGTCACCCTCGGGCAAGGTGTAGCACCTGATTAGTGCTCCCTCCTCCCCACCCCGTGGATCAGGGTCACATGAAACCATGGGAGAAGGTGGTGGACGCTCATATGAGCAACTGGTGCACATCACAAGTCCTGGTTATGCGACCACTTGACACCAGGCAGACAATCTCTGAAGTGTATTGATAATGGCTGGGATCACTCATCTTATAAAGATACTGCCCAGAAGGCAATGACAAACCACTTCTATAGGAAAATTTGCCAAGAACAATCATGACCATGGAAAGACCATGACCTCCCATGTCATAGGACATGGCACATAATGATGATGTCATATGACATGGTACGTCATGATGATGTCATACAGCATGGCACATAACGAAGAAACTATGGTATACTGTATATATGTATACAAGTTGAGAGGCATTCTATAAATTGTAGCTAAGGAGGGAGGATTGTTTATTTAGTGTTTGAGTAATATTTCAATAATATTGTAAATATATTGCTTAATTCAGCCTTCTTATTCATTTAAATAATTCATTGCAGGTTATATGTATAAATACGTGAATGTCATACGTCATCACGCCGCCACCTCATACGCGTGCGCCTCCTAAAATAAAAACAAAACTAACATGCATGCATTCTGGACTCCTTTGTTTCCAATTAATTTTACGTTTTGGAGTTACAAAATGGAACGTCTTCAATAAAAGCAACCTAACTTGCTAACCTCCTCCAGCATTGTGAGTGTGTCGCTCAGGATTTCCAGCGTTTTGTGTTTATACCCTCAATTAAAGTTACTGCAGTATCTCTGCCCCTCTGCACAAATTTGTAACACAAAGGGTGGCTGAATATTTCTTCCTTGCTCTTGAATTATTGAGGTGAAATTCCTGAAAATGGGCACATTGTTTCAACAAGTCAAGAATGGTTGATTGATGGTGGTGGTGTGGTCAGTGTCAGCCTCTTCCAGCTCCGCGTGTCACTCTCCGTTCCGTAACCTTGTTATAGTCGCTTTTATTCCCTGAATCTCTCCCTCGGACAGCTGTGACAGACCGTGACAGCTGTGCTTTGGGAGTGAAACACAGCTCAGGCATTGAGACTGATAAACAGATGTTCAGCTCATTAGATGATGCCTGTTCTCGTACTGACTGGGTTTTGTTTAAAAGCATGATGCCAGCAGACACTGAGTAATTTTGAATTATTTTAGTTCCTTTCACATTTTAATTACAATTGTCATTTCTTTCTCTTGACTTGGCAGTTCTAGCATATGGGTTTTTCAAACTGGTTAATGTTGATAAGCATAAACCAAGTCAACAATACTACCTTCTATCCCTTACATTTTTAAAAAAAATAACAAAAATGAAAACCACTTCTATTTTGAAGAAGCCATGCAGGATTTGAAAAGCTTCCTCTGTTCTGCGCAATGAATGCATGAAGTCTTAAGCATCACACACAAAATGCTGGAGGAACTCAGCGCCCCAGGCAGCATCTTTGGAAGAGAGTGAACAGTCAATGTTTCGGGACCTGAAGAAGAGTCTCAGCCAGAAACATTAACTGTTTATTCCCCTCCATAGATGCTGCCTGACCTGCTGAGATCCTCCTGCATTTTGTGTGTGCTGCTGAAGAAAGGTCTCGGCCCAAAACATCGGCTTTTTATTCCCCTCCATAGAAGCTGCCTGGCTTGCTGTGTTCCTCCAGCATTTTTGTGTGCATTGCTTTGGGTTTCCAGTATTTGCAGGCTTTCTCGTGTTCACGTGAGTCATATGCCGGTTAAATATCACCAGAGCAGTCTCACTGATTTCAAGGTCTGGAAATTGAGCTGCATGGTTAGAAAGGGCCGATGCGGGAAGAGGCCATTACCACTACAGCACCGGACAGTGAATTCAGGAACGCCAAGGCATCAATTGCAACTGAAGGCTTCCTCTGTCCCACGTTGTGCAGCCAGTAAAGCGAATTACAGGATGGGCGCAAGCAAATTTCTGGCAGTGAACCCTCTGAGTAAATTTTATTGTCTGAAAATACAGTTCTATAGATCCTTGAAAGAGCCATCACAGGAGCACAGGGTCATAAAGAAAGCTTTTGACACATTGGCCTTCATAAATCAAAGAAATGAATCAAGAAGTCTGGTGTTGTATAAGATGTTGGTAAGGCCTAATTTGGAGTATTATGTGCAATTTTGGTCACCTACTTGCAGATATCAATAAGATTGAAAGAGTACAGGGAAAATTTACATGGAAACATAAAAAACCTACAGCACAATACAAGCCCTTTGGCCCACAAAGCTGTGCCGAATGTGTCCTTACAGAACTACCTAGGCTTACCCATAACCCTCTATTTTTCTAAGCTCCATGTATCCATCCAGGAGTCATAATTTATAAGGTTATTGGCTCGATTTGAAGACCTGGGTTATAAGGAAAGTTTGAAAAGGTTAGGATTTTATTCCCTGGAGCATAAGACAATGAGAGAGGTATATAAAATTGTGAGAGGTACAGATAGGGTAAATACTAGCAGGCTTTATCCACTGAGGTTGGATGAGACTCGAGTAGAGGTCATGGTTAAGGGTGAAAGGTGAAATGTTAGATGGGAACATGAGGGGGAATTTCTTCACTCAGAGGGTTGCGAGACTGTGGATAAGCTGCCAGCAAAAGTAGAGGATGCAGGTTTGATTTCAACATTTAAGATAAATTTGGATAAGTTCATGGATGGGAGGGTTATGGATGGCAATATTCCAGGTCGATGGGTAACATCATTATGGTTTTGTGCTATGTCGTATGACATCATCATTATGTGCCGTGTCGTATGACATCATCATTATGTGCCGTTTCATATGATGTGGACAATCATGGTCTATCCATGACCATGTTTGCTCTCGGTAAATTTTTCTACAGAAGTGGTTTGCCTTTGCCTTCTTTTGAGCAGTATCTTTACAAGACAGGTGGCACCCCCACCCCCCAGCCATTATCAATACTCTTCAGAGACTGTCTGCCTGGCAGGCATCAGTGGTCGCATAACCAGGGCTTGTGATCTGCACCAACTACTCATATGATCATCCACCTCCTGCTCCCGTGGCTTCATGTGACCCTGATCGGTGGGAGGCAGGGGGTGGAAGGGGCACTAAGCAGGTGCTACACCTTGCCCAAGGGTGACCTGCAGAGTAGTGGAGGGAAGGAGCACCTTACAACTCCTTTGGTAGAGATCCAAAATGGCGGCGCGACGCAGCTTGCAGCGGCCACTACGGAACTGATTATCTGTTATTTGTGAAGCGGGGTGCCGTGCGCAATCATAATTGATTGAAAACGGACGTGGAAGCACAGAGAAACATCGGGGAATTCCAAGAAGACTTTCTTCGTTGCTTCTGCTGCTGTGAGGTCCAGGACTCTGCTGGGAAGAACAGACCTCCAGTCCTCGGGGTTGCGTTGCCGATGGCCGTTGGCGGGGCCGTCTTAATACGCTCGGCAGAGGATGGTGCTTGGAGAAGCTGAGCCGGAGGGGATGGTCGTCAGCTCGGAGGTTCGACGGACTTGGAATCCACTGCGGTCAGGTCGCTTTCGGTGTGTGCTGCATCTGCGAGGCTGAGTCAGGCGGCGCCATGGAAGTCCATGGCGGGGGTACTCCCTTCTGCCGCCGGCGTGGGATGGCGAGTCTGTCGGGACCCTGGGGACTTGTGGAAACTGTGTGGTGATTTCTTTTGTACTTACAGTCCTTTAACATCTTGGACTATTTTTACTGTGCCCATAGTCTGTTTTTTTTTATCAATTATGCTATTGTTTGCACTGTTGTAACTATATGTTGTAATTATGTGGTTTTGTGCAGGTCTTGTAGCTTTAGTTTTTGGTCTTGTTTTTGTCTGGTGGATTTGGAGCTGCTTTCCGGGGAACGCGCTAGACGGTAGAGCGATATTAATACGCAGCAGCCTCTCCAGACTCTGGATTTGGGGATTGCCAAACATTATGTGGATTTTCTGGTGTAGTCTGTTTTGTCATATACTTTTGTGATATCATTCTGGAGAAACGTTGTCTCATTTTTTAACTGCATTGCATTTGTGGTTTCTAAATGACAATAAACTGAATCTGAATCTGAATCTGAATGTATCTCACCTGACTACTGGACGGAATAATCATTTGGTACGGACTAGATGGGCCAAATGTCTTGTTTCGGTGCTGTAGTGCTCTATGAATTATCGGCATAGAACAGTACAGGAGTAAACCCTTCAGCCCACCTTTTCTGTGCCAACCATGATGCCAATCTGTAACTAATCCCAGCTCCCTACACATGGTCTCTCTTCCTCAAGTTCCTGACTACTCACATATCTGTGTGAGTGAGGCCTCCATTGGCAAGGGTCAACCATGGATGTTGTGTCCTAGCTGTCCAGATACACAGGCCAGGGCAGTACAATATGGAGAGAAAGCTGGTGCCCATTAGCAAGCTCCCTTTCTCTACCCAACTGATGAATCCAAAAGAACGGCAGAAACTGATTCATTCTGGCACCAGGAATTGCCAGTTAGCATTGAACTCAATGTTGGACTGATAGAGGGACTCCAGCTCTAGATTTTCTCCTCAGGGTTTACTCCCGAAGCCTCCCCCATGAGTGGCAAGGCAGCAGAGGTTTGAGATCAGAGCTTTCCTTGTCCTAGCTGAGCTGCCAAACATGGCTGATGAGCCCAATCTGCCTGAAGCGACTGGTTTTAAGGCATCAGTAACCCGCCGTAGCCCCTTCTCCTGTCAGTAGAAATGGTTCCAGTGGGCTTAATAGCTAAGCCACACATGAAGACCAGGAGCTGGACTTGGTTGTCAGAGGCTATTTGAGGCACACACCATTGGCAGCAGTTAATAGGTAGTGGGCACTTATCCCCATTACCTTCCCTGATGATAACAACCTTAAGGAACCCTGTGTTTGTGTAACTGTGATGAGGGACCAAGAAGAGGGTGGTTAGGAGCCAACTGCTGAAATATCTGAGACTAGAATTGAGACAGAATACAAGACTGAAAAGGGGACAAGTTACTAAACGAGAAACTGGACGAGAACTGAAAGTTAAGCTGACGATTGACCTCAGTTCTGGTGCTCTTCAAATATTAAAATTCTGGTGCCCAAAGCTGGCCGACAGTTAGAGGGGCAAGCTTCGGTCTTTAAAGGGGTCGCACCAGCTACCCGTATTCTGGATACGGGTACATCAAAACCTCAGAAGCTGGTGTGGTTGGGTGAGTATCGTAACAGTGACTGCCTCTTAAACATCGCTACTGCATCTTCTGGTTAGAAGAATGCGGGGAGATCTCATTGAAACCTACTGAATGGTGAAAGGTCCAGACAGGGAGGATGTGGAGAGAATATTTCCTATGGTGGGGTATCCAGATCTAGAGGGCACCGCCTCAAAATTTAGAACAGAGGTAAGGAGGGATTCTTTTAGCCGGAGAGTAGTAGATCTGTGGGATGCTCTGCCACAGACTGCAGTGGAGGCCAAGTCCAAGCGTATATTTAAGGCAGATGTTGATCCTTTCCAGATCAGTCAGGGCAACAAAGGGTATGGCGAGAAGGCAGGTGTATGGGGTAGAGTGGGATCCAGGATCAGCCATGATGGAATGGCAGAGCAGACTCGATGGGCTGAATGGCCTAATTCTGCTCCTATGTCTTATCTATTGACACATTTGGCAACACATTCCATGCACTTACCTCTCTCTGTGTTAAGAAGAAAATTTGCACTGTTGATCGCCTTTAAGCTTTCACCCTCTCTCCTTTAACCTATGCCCTTTAGAATTTGACATTTCCATCCTGGGAAAAAAGACTTGCAACTCAAAACATCAACAATTCCTTTCTTCCCACAGATGGTGCTCGACACTCTGAACTCCTTCACCAGATTGTTTGTTGCTTCAAGATCCACCATCTGCAGCCGCCAGTGTCTCCACTCTGACTTTCACGTTATTTTCCACTCTTCTGTCGGGGGGGGGGGGGTAGTGCGTTAAAGAAATGTGGCTTTGCGCCGATAACATCCTGTGTGTGACTGACATGGAACGAGTATCAAAGGGAGAAGAGAGGGAGAGGTGGATGAGCTTCCAAAGAGCCAAAGGTTGAAATCAGGAATCTGACTGCACTACACTAGAAGTAAACAACTTCCAGATGTCTAACACTGTACAAGACAACCACACAGCAAGCGCAGGAGCAAACGTAAATGCACATATATCTCAGAGGAAAAGCGTTTACCCCGTACTGTTTTATTAACAACCCTCAAAGCATTATTGTAACTGAATTTTTAAATACTTGAGTAATTATTCACAGAATTATATCAAACTGAATTTTCATGACACTCTCTTTCAGAATCAGAATCAGAATCAGGTTTAATATGCAATGAAATTTATTGTTATGTGGCAGCATTACATTGTAACAGAGAAAAATGTGAATTACAGTAAGTATATATATATATATACATATTTAACAACTAAATAAACAGTGCAAAAACAAAAATTGAATTAAAAAGCAGGGAGGTAGTGTTCATGGGTTTAATGCCCATTCTGAAATCAGATGGCAGAGGGGAAGAAGCTGTTCCTGAATCATTAAGTGTGTGTCTTCAAGCCTCCTTCCTAAGGGTAGCATTGACAAGAGGCATGACCTGGGTGATGGGGGTCCTTAACGATGGGTGCCTCTTATTCAGGCATCACTCCTTAAAGATGTCCTGGATACTACGGAGGCCAGTGCCCATGATGGAGCTGATTAAACACGAGGAAATCTGCAGATGCTGGAAATTCAAACAACAACACCCACAAAATGCTGGTGGAACACAGCAGACCAGGCAGCATCTATAGGGAGAAGAGCTGTTGACGTTTCGGGCCGAGACCCTTCGTCAGGACTAACCGAAAGGAAAGATAGTAAGAGATTTGAAAGTAGTGGGGGGAGGGGGAAATGCGAAATGATAGGAGAAGACCGGAGGGGGTGGGATGAAGCTAAGAGCTGGAAAGGTGATTGGCGAAAGTGATACAGAGCTGGAGAAGGGAAGGGATCTTGGGACGGTAGGCCTAGGGAGAAAGAAAGGAGTGGGTGGGGGGAGCACCAGAGGGAGATGGAGAACAGGCAAACAACTAAATACTAAATCACTAAATAACAGGCAAACTCAGGTTGGAGGAACAACACCTTATATACCGGCTGGGTAGCCTCCAACCTGATGGCATGAACATTGACTTCTCTAACTTCCGTTAATGCCCCTCCTCCCCTTCTTACCCCATCCCTGACATATTTAGCTGTTTGCCTGTATAATTCTATAATTCTCCGTATAATTCTCCGTAACTTCCGCCACCTCCAACGGGATCCCACTAACAAGCACATTTTTCCCTCCCCCCATCTTTCTGCTTTTCACAGGGATCGCTCCCTATGCGACTCCCTTGTCACTCGTTCCCCCCCCATCCCTTCCCACCGCTCTCCCTCCTGGCACTTATCCTGGTAAACAGAACAAGTGCTACACCTGCCCTTACACTTCCTCCCTCACCACCATTCAGGGCCCCAAACAGTCCTTCCAGGTGAGGCGACACTTCACCTGTGAGTCGGCTGGTGTGGTATACTGCGTCCGGTGCTCCCGGTGTGGCCTTTTATATATTGGTGAGACCCGACGCAGACTGGGAGACCGTTTCGCTGAACACCTACGCTCGGTCCGCCAGAAAAAGCAGGATCTCCCAGTGGCCACACATTTTAATTCCACGTCCCATTCCCATTCTGATATGTCTATCCATGGCCTCCTCTATTGTCAAAATGAATCCGAATTCAGGTTGGAGGAACAACACCTTATATACCGGCTGGGTAGCCTCCAACCTGATGGCATGAACATTGACTTCTCTAACTTCCGTTAATGCCCCTCCTCCCCTTCTTACCCCATCCCTGACATATTTAGCCTGTTCTCCATCTCCCTCTGGTGTTCCCCACCCTTTCATTCTCCCGAGGCCTCCCGTCGCATGATCCTTTCCCTTCTCCAGCTCTGTATCACTTTCGCCAATCAGCTTTCCAGCTCTTAGCTTCATCCCACCCCCTCTGGTCTTCTCCTATCATTTCACATTTCCCCCTCCCCCCACTACTTTCAAATCTCTTACTATCTTTCCTTTCGGTTAGTCCTGACGAAGGGTCTCGGCCCGAAACGTCGACAGCGCTTCTCCCTATAGATGCTGCCTGGCCTGCTGTGTTCCACCAGCATTTTGTGGATGTTGTTGTTATGGAGCTGATTAAGTTTGCAACTCTCTGTAGCTTATTTTGATCCTGTGCGCCAGGCCCCTCTGCCGTACTGGATGGTGATGCACTAGTTAGAATGCTCTCCATGGTTCATTTGTAGAAATTCGTGATTGTCTTTGGTGACATACCAAATCTCCTCAAACTCCAAATGCAAATAGCTGGTGGTACAAGTGTATGGGACATTGGAAAAAAGTTGAATTTCCCCATGGGGATGAATAAAGTATCTATCTATCTATCTATCTTATGCCTTCTTTGTAGCTGCATAAATATGTTGAGTCCAGGATAGATCCTCAGAGATATTGATACCCAGGAACATGAAATTTTACACTCTTTCCAATTCTGATCCCTCTATGAGGACTGCTGTGTGTTTCCTCATCTTACCCTCTCTGAAGTCCGCAGTTCTTTGGTCTGACTGACTTTGAGTATAAGGTTGTTGTTGCAATACCACCTAACCAGCTGATCTAGCTCACTCCTCTACGCCCTGTCGTTACAACCGGAAATTCTGCCAGCAATAATTGCATCATCAGCAAATCTATCGGTGGGATTTCAGCAGTGCCTAGCCACACAGTCAGGTTCAGGCTCCTGTACCTCCCTCCCTACTTCATTCCGTGCTTCATGACATTACAAAAAGTCTCAAATTTCAGAATCGTTTCTGTTAATCATTGATAAGCAAGAGAAAATCTGCAGATGCTGGAAATCGAAGCCACACACACGAAATGCTGAAGGAACACAGCATGCCAAGCAGCATCTATGGAAAAGAGTACAGTCGCCATTTTGGCTGAGACCCTTCAGCAGGACTGAAATAAATAAATAAATAAACAAACACATAAATAAATAAATAACCCAGATGTTGAGGGTTGGTAGTGATGGGTGCTACCTCTTTGAGGCATTGCCTTTTAAGATACCTTTGCCATCTTAGACCAAAGACCTTAAGATATGGGAGCAGAATTAGGCCATTTGGCCCATTGAATTTGCTCTGCCATTTCATCGTGGCTGATCCATTTTTCCTTTCAGCCCCAATCTCCTGCCTTCTCCCCGTATCCCTTCATGCCCTGACCAATCAAGAATCTATCAACCTCTGCCTTAAATATACATATTTAAGCCGCCTGTAGCAAAGAATTCCACAGAGTCACCGCTCACTGGCTCACAAAATTCCTCCTCATCTCCAATCTTAAAAAAAACCCTCTATTCTGAGGCTGTGTCCTTTGGTCTTAGACTCTCCCATCACAGGAAACATCCTCTCCACATCCACTCTATCAAGGCCGCTCACCATTCGATCAGTTTGAACGAGGTCACCCCTTATTCTTCTGAATTCGACTTAACACAGGCCCAGGGCCATCGAAAATTCTTTGTAAGACAAGCAATTCAGTCATGGAATCATTTTCATGAAGCTCCTTTGAACCCTCTCCAGTTTCAGCACATCCTTTCTAAGATAAGCGGCCCAAAACAGCTCACGATACTCCAAGTGGGACCTCACCAGTGCTCTATAAATTATCAAAGTCTCATCCTTGCTTTTATATTCTAGTCCTCTTGAAATGAATGCTAACATCATATTTACCTTCTTCACCACAGACTCAACCTGCAAATTAACCTTTGGTGATTCCTGCACAAGAACTCCCAAATCCCTTTGTAGCTCATTTTTTTTGTATTTTCTCTCCATTTAGAAAATAGTCAACTCATTCATTCCTTTTTCCAAAGTGCATGACCATATACTTCCCGACACTGTATTCCATCTGCCAGCTCTTTGCCCATTCTCTTAATCAGTCTAAGTCCTTCTGATTCCTCTCTACTTCCTTAAAACTACCTGTCTTCCACCTACCTTTATACCATCTGCAAACTTTGCAACAAAGCCACCGATTCTGTCATCCAAATCATTGACATATAATGTAAAAAGATTCAGTACTAAAACAGACCCCTGTGGAACACTGCTTGTCACTGGCAGCCCACCAGAAAAGGCTCCCTTTATTCCCACTCTTTGCCTCCTGCCAATCAGCCACTGCTTTATCCATGCTAGAATCTTTCCTGTAATACCACAGGCACATAGCTTGTTAAGCAGCCTCATGTGTGGCACCTTGTCAAAGACCTTCTGAAAATTGAAGTGCACAACATCAACTGATTCTTCTTTGTCTATCCTGTTTCTAATTTTTTCAAAGAATTCTAACAGATTTGTCAGGCAAGATTTTCCCTTGAGGAAACCATGCTGACTATGGCCTATTTTTCATTTTCCTCCAAGTACCCTGAGACCTCATCCCTGGTCATTTTCCCAACCACTAAGGTCAGACTAATTGGCCTCTAGTTTTCTTTCTTCTGCCTCTCTCCCTTCCTGAAGAGTGGAGTGACATTTGCAATTTCCCAGTCTTCCAGAATCATTCCAGACTCTAGTGATTCTTGAAAGATCGTTACTAATGCCTCTGCAATCTCTTCAGTGATGTCTTTCAGAATACTGGGGTGCACACCATCTAGTCCAGGTGACGTATCTACCTTCAGACCTTTCAGTTTCCCCAAGAACCTTCTCTCTAGTTATGGTAACTTCACACACTTCATGCCCCCTGACACCCGAAACTTCCACCATACTGCTAGTGTCTTCCACAGTGAAGACTGATGCAAAATACTTATTCAGTTCATCCACCATTTCATTGTCCCCCATTTTACCTCTCCAGCATTGTTTTCCAGTTGTTCAAATATCAATTCTCACCCCACTTATTCACTTTATCTATCTGAAGAAACTTCTTAGTGTCCTCTTTAATATTATTGGCTCAAGAAATCTTCTTGAGTTACTGCCTGTTGGAGATGTCCTTGATGGTGGGAGGGTTGTGCTTGTGGTGGAGCTGGCTGTCTCTACAGCCCTCTGAACCCACTTTTGATCCTACACTTTGGAACCTCCATACCAGGAGGTAGTGCAACCACTCTGACTGAATCCATAGATTTGATCCAACCAGAAGCTAATGTTACTAAGATACGCTGCATTATGTTTATATAGGACAAAGAACAATTTTAAGCATTCAAACACTTTAAATGCTCTCTTTGTCTCCAGACTGGCTTGTGCTACTTCGATTGTGCAGTAGAATTGCTGTGCTCATGGTAAAGTTCAGATCTTTTCAAAGGCTCCTGTTCCAATTCCAACTGTTAGAACTTGAAAGCTCGGCTGGCCCCTCAGGGTGGTGTTGCTGGAGAAGGTGATCTTTGGATACACGTGCAAATAATGGCCAGAGATTGGAATTTGCAATGGAGACAGAAGACAAAAGGTTTGGTCTTTCTAATATGTAGTTGATGGAGATTTCTACCTCAACGATTTATCCTCTCACAAACTGGTAAATGGTGTTTAGACACTGCTTTGCAGTGAAAGAGGTAAAGTATATTTATTATGAAAGTATGTATAGATTATACCACCTTGAGATACATCTGCTTACTGGCAGCCACAAAGCAAGAAACCTGAAAAAACCCAATGAAAAAAGACCAACACCCAATGCACAGAGAGAGAAAAAACAAATCACACAAACAATAAAGTAAGTTGCATCATTTAGAACACAATTGAGTCCACAAACCCAAATCCTGGAGCTGCCGGAGCAGGCCCATAGTTTCAGACCTGGCATAAAACCTGAATAATTCTCTTGGCAACCATTTGGCTATCACTCTGAAATGTCTGACATGCACCCTTCCCTCACTGCGATGCATGTTCCTCTTCTCTCCTTCCTACTTGGGGGCCTCTGGTTCCTTTGCTCACTTTAGAATCACCCAGGCCCTGGTTCTCCCACTCCCTTCACTCACCAGAAGAGGAGTCCATGATCCTATTTAAATGGCAAGGGCTCTTCAAACTGACCCGTCTGCTATATCCTTCATTCCTTTCGTCCTTACCACATTCACTGGAAAATTTATGGAATTACAAGTACAAGTTCAAATTTATTGTCATCTGACCACGTACTTAAACAACCAAATGAAATAAAGTTCCGCCAGACTATGGTATGCCTACAAGATATATATCACACACAGCACATATACCAAAAAACACCATAAATGCTGCAAGTTAATAAAATATAATTCAAAGTGCAGGTAGTTAGAAGTACAGGTAAACAGAAAGCCTGAGACATCCATTGGTCAGAGTTGACCATAGATGTTGTGTCTTAGCTGCCTAGATACGCAATCCTGGGCAGTACGATATGGAAGGCAAGCTGTTGCCCATGTAGCAAGCTCCCCCTCTCCACGCATCTGATGAATCTAAAGGAGCAGCAGAGACCGATACGGTTTGGCACCAGGAGTTGCCGGTCAGCGTTGAACTCAACACTGGACTGCCTTAGGGACTCAGTCTCCAGATTTTTCCATTGGGTTTTACTCCCGAAGGCTTTCCCCATGAGTGTTCATAGCGGCAAGGCAGAGGAGGTCTGAGATCAGAGTTTTCCTTCTCTTAGATGAGCTGCTAACCACAGCTGACAAGCCCCATCTGCCTAAAGTGATTGGTTTTAAAGTGCCAGTAAACTGCCTTTTTCCCTACTGCTGTCAGTAGAAATGGTTCCACCGGGCTTAGTAGCTAAGCCATACATGAAGAACAGGTGCTAGACTTGGTTTTCAGAGGCTATATGAGACACACACCATTAGGAGCATTTAATAGATAGTGGGAGCTTGTCCCCAGTACCACCCCACCGGCTATAACAACCTTAAGGAACCTCATGATTTAATGTACCTCTACAAGGTCACCTCTCATTCACCTATGATCTCCACAATATTACCTTTAGTTCTCGTACCAATTGCCCATTACACAGCTGGTGTTTAGGGCAGCAGTAAAGGTCATCCAACTCTGGTTGTGTTAGGGTTTCCTTCATCGTGTCAGTAGCTTCCTCTCAGTTTTCACTACCGTCAGTTATGCAAGTCCCAAGTGGAGACCTTTGCACTCAGGTGTAGAAAGAATTTTTCATTGTTGTTTCTGTAACAATTTTGTTTCTACCAGTCAGGGTTGTCAGCCCTGAGCCAAACTCCCGAACCTGGAGGACTGGTGGACCACTCTTAGTCTGGTCTCTACCCTTTGACCTGCTTGGCATGGGTGACGCTACCAATAGCCAAAGCACAAGGCCCTGACTCCAGCCAACATAGCTCTCCGGGCCATTGAAGCATGCAAGCCTCTAAACCCTATGAGAAGGTTGTGGTCCTCTTGGAGGTCATTCTTATACACTCCCTCCTGCTTTCCTTTCATTTATGGATGTGTTGAGACTTCAAATTTGTCCATCTTAATGTGAAGGCTTGGTCCAAACCTTTGCATAACACATATAAGGCCCGATATTTGTTTGATTTACGGGCTGGGCTAAATTGGAAAAGTCCAGTATGGGCCGAATTATTACAGTGGGGTCCTGGCCCCAGACTGGCGTGAGAACGAGGAGCAACCCCCTGTTCAGACTATATAAACACCGGGCCAGATGAAAAATGTCAGAGTGTTAGGACCGGAGGTGAGAGCTGAGCCAGTTTTGCGTGGTTCTGCACCAAGACATTTATTCAGCTCTGCGCTGAAGTGCAGTGATGCCTGGCTTTGTGTCTTTTGTAAAACTTCAGTTTTGAATGCTATTTGCTTGCAACAAATGCTGGAGGAACTTAGCAGGTCAGGCAGCATCAATGGAAAAGAGTAAACTGTTGACGTTTCTGAAGGGGGGAAGACGCCAGAATAAAAAGGTGGGAGGAGGGGCAAGAGGCTAGCTGGAAGGTGATAGGTGAAACCAAGTGGGTAGGAAAGGTCAAGGGCTGGAGAAGAAGGAATCTGATTGGAGAGGAGAGTGGACATTAGGAGAAAGCGAAGAAGGAACAGACCTGCGGGGAAGGTGAGAAGAAGTGGGGAATAGAGGAAGGTGGAAATTTGTGCATCGGAAGGAAAATCTATATTCATGCCATCAGGGTGGAGGGTAGCCAGACAAGTTATCAGCTGTTGCTCCTGCACCCTGACGGTGGCCTCATCTTGGCACGAGAGGAGGCTATAGGTCACCACGTCAGAATGGGAATGGGAATGGTTGTCCAGGGGCAAGATCCACTTGTGGCGGATGGTACAGAGGTGCTTGATGAAGCGGTCCCCCAATTTACAACGCATCCCTCCAATATAGAGGAGACCACATCAGAAGCACTGGACATAATAGACGACCCCTGCAGGTCTGCAGGTGAAGTGTTGCCTCACCTGGAAGGACTGTTAGGGGCCCTGAATAGAGGTGAGAGAGGAGGTGAACGGGCTGGTGTAGCACTTTGGCCGCTTGAAGGGTTAAGCGGCAGGAGGGAGATTTGTGGGGAGGGATAAGTGGCAAGCGAATCACGGAGGAAACGATCCCTGTGATGAGTTTAGTTGGAGGATATCTTTGGAGATGGTGTAAGTTGCTGATGATGATGCGTTGGATGTGGAGGCCCACGGAGTGGCAGGAAAGGACAAGAGGACTCCATCACTCTTAAGGCAGCAGGAAGATGGGGTGAGTGTGGATGCTCGGGAAATGGAGGAGGTGTGGGTTAGGGCATTTTCAAAAGTAGAGGGAGAGAAACCCCATTCTTTAAAGAAGAAGGACATCTCTGATCTCCTGGAGCGGAAAGCCTTGTCCTGGGAATAGATGTGGCGGAGGCAAAGAAACTGAGAAAAGGAAAGCAACACACACACAAAATGCTGGAGGAACTCAACAGGCCAGGCAGCATCCATGGAAAAGAGTAAACAGTCGACGTTTCGGGCCGAGACCCTTTGGCAGGACCAGAGTAAAAAAGATGAGGTGTAGATTTAGAAGTTGGGGGAGGGGAGAGAGAGACACACAAAATGAAACCGGGAGGGGTAGGGATGAAGTAAACAGATGATTGGTGAAAGAGATACAGGGCTGGAGAAGGACGAGTCCGATAGGAGGGAACAGAGGGCCACGGAAGAAAGAAAAGAGGGGAGGAGCAGCAGAGGGAGGCGATGGGCAGGCAAGGGGACAAGGTGAGAGAGGGAAAAGGGGATGGGGAATGGTGAAGTAGGGGTGGGGGCCATTACCAGAAGTTCGAGAAATCAATGTTCATGCCATGGAAGCTACCCAGACGGAATATAAGCTGTTGTTCCTCCTGTTTGAGTGTCACGACGGTAGAAGAGGCGATGGATTGAAATATCAGAATGGGAAGAGGAATTAAAATGGGTGGCCACTGAGAGACCCCGCTTCTTCTGGCAGATGGAGCATGGGTGCTTGGTAAAGCAGTCTCCCAATATGTCAGGTCTCACCGATATACAGAAGGCCACACCAGGAGCATCGGTGAGTAAAGGGAAAAGCATTTTTACAGAAGATAGGGTGGGAAAAGGTATACTCAAGATATCTTCTGTTAGGAGATGAATCCCAAGGTTGTATAATGCAAACATACTTCAACAATAAATGTACTTTGAACTTTGAACTCATCCGGTGGCTGTAGGGTAGGAGTGGAGGACTGACGGAGGTCACATCTTGCCTACGTCTTTTATTTTCACCCAATCTTCTCGCCTCAGATTTTTCTGCTTATCGTCTTTCAATTTATCAATGTTGAACTTTCCAATATTTTGCACCCAGCTCAGTTTCTTCTCCTCAGAGTTCACAAAGCTGGTTATCCAAACAGGCACTTTTCCAAATCGTTTTGATCAGTCAGAATCACTTTGGATCAATTAATATCAGCTATACACTTTAAACACTGTTGCTATTAAATATCTTTAAAGTTTTTTTTGTGGAATTAAATGAAATAATAACAATTTGTAAGCTCTATGGAAATAGATTTTCTTGGAGGTGAACTGAATGTTATTCACATACTTGATACACTACTAATCTTTTTAAAACCTTTCACTCACAGAAACCTATTACAATTGAACAGAATGCCGTCAAATTCATTTTTTGTCACCCATTGTTTGATAAGATCGTGCCCTCTCTTGCTTCAGCCCATGTCAGTAATGAGATTGTATGTGATTGTGGCAATCGTAATCTCCCGCTTCATCACTCCTGACCTATCTGCAGTGTTTGATATGAGTGACAAGACCTTTCTCAATCATCCAACACCCCCCCAAAAAAAGCACCATTCACTAGAATCTGTAGTACAGTACTATGCAAAAGTCTTAGGCACATATATATATAGCCAGGGTACCTAAGACTTTTGCACGGTACTGTAGTAATTTTAGCTAAAGTCTTAGGCACCCTAGCTTTAGATTTTGACACAGTACTGGAATGCATCAGAATCTGTCAGAGCATCACATGGATTAGCTTTCATTCCACAACTGCATTGATATTGGTTTATTACTGTCCTGTATATCAAGATATGGTGAAGAGTTTTATTTTTGTTTTCTGAGCCATACAGAGAGATCATTCTACACTGAGGTGGAAGATTGAAAACAGAATCCAGAATGTAGCTTTGCAGTAGCCGAGGAAGAGCGGTGCAAGCAGATATGGTTGTGGTCAGGTAAATTAGGGTGGCATGGTAGCGTAGTGGTTAGCACAATGCTTTAAATTACAGGCGACCTAGGTTCAATTCCCACTGCTGCCTGTAAGGAGTTTCCTCTGGGTGCTCCTGTCTCCTCCCACAGTCCAAAGAGGTACCAGTTGGTAGGTTAATTGGTCATTGTAACTTGTCCTGTGATTAGGCTGGGGTTAAGTCAGGGATTGCTGAAGTTCAAGAAGGGCCTATTCATCATGGATCAGAATAAATAAATAATTTAGGAGACCAAGAGGAGCTCAGCAGGTCAGGCAACATCTATGGGGGGAGCAGTTAATATTTTGGGCTGAGAACATCCTTCAGGAGCCTGCCTCAGCCTGATGAAGGATCTCAGCCCCAAACGTCAGCTGTTTATTCCTGATGCTGAGTTCCCCCAGCATTTTGTGTGTGTTACTCCGGATTTTCAGCACCTGTAAAATTTCTTGTGTTTAGGGGGATCAGGAGTTCATCCCTTAGCCATTGAGCTGTCAAACTATGAGTTATAGAGTCATGGAAAAGTACAGCGCAGAAACAGGCCCTTCAGCCCATCTAGTCCATACTGAAACCATTTAACCTGCCTACTCCCATCGACCTGCACCGGGACTGTAGCCCTCCATACCCCCTCCCATCCATGTACCTATCCAAATTTCTCTTCAACGTTAAAATCGAGTTCACCTGCACCACTTGTGGTGGCAGCTCGTTCCACACTCTCACCACCCTCAGAGTGAAGAAGTTTCCCCTCATGTTCCCCTTAAACTTTTCACTTTTCAACCTTAACCCATGACTTCTGGTTGTTGTCCCACCCAACCTCAGTGGAAAAAGCCTGCTTGCATTTACCCTATCTGTACCCCTCATAATTTTGTATACCTCTGTCAAATCTCCTCTCAATCTTCTCCATTCCAAGGAATATAGAGTCTGTTAACAGCAGGATAGAACTTCACACTTATCCTGACTAAACTCCCATCTGTCTTTACTCTGCCCAGAAGTGTAAATGATTTATATTCTGCTGCATCCATTGAGGACCATCTTCACTGTTGGCAAATCCACCAATTTTTGTGTTGTCTTCAAACTTAACATCTTACCAGTGCAAAACATCTACTGTTTATTCCTCTCCATAGACACTGCCTTATCTGCTGGGTTCCTCCAGAATTTTGTGTGTGTCGTAGCTGTATTAAACTGAGTATTTTCTTCCACTGGTCCTTTACCTCATTGTGGATCCTTCTGTCTGGTACCCGGTTTGCTAGTTCAGTAAACACTCAAGGTGACCAAAAACCATAAGATATAGAAACAGAATTAGGTCATTTGGCCCATTGAGTCTGCTCTGCCATTTCATCATGGCTGATCCAATTGTCCTCTCAGCATCAGTCTCCTGCCTTCTCCCTGTATCCCGTCATGCCCTGACCAATCAAAAATCTATCGACCTCTGCCTTAAGTATACATAAATTCTTGGCCTCCATAGCTGTCTGTGGTAAAAAAAATTCCACAGATTCACTGCTCTATGGATAAATAAATTCCTACTGTTCTTTGTTCTAAAATGATGCCCCTCTACTCTGAGGCTGTGTCCTCTGGTCTTAGGTTCTCCCACTATAGGAAACATCCTCTCCACATCCACTCTGTCAAGGCCTGTCACAATTTGATAGGTTTCGATGATATCACCCCTCATTCTTCTGAGTTTCAGTGAATACGGACCCAGAGTCATCAAATACTCTTCATATGACAAACTATTCACTGAATGACCACTGAAAAAAATGTTCTAAACTGCTCTTGCTGTGATCTTGATCATTAGGGTTGCTATTGGCCGTGTTTGCCAACTGCTCTTGTTGGTTCACAGGTCCGTAGTGGGAGTTTAGAAAACGAGGTTTGCCTATTTCTGTTTGACCTGCCTCCAGCTATTTAGTGTGATGGGTTGTCATGTCATGAATATAAAACAGAAAGCTGCCACAACATATCACTGAGGACTTGTCTCACGAATCTTTTAATATACACAGAGAACGGCATCTGAAATAGAAATGGTAAAGAGTGGAGATTCACAACAAGTCATCCTGTCATTGCACAGGAGAGATAGGCTCATTGTTCCCAGAAGCGTGGTTTTCTGCGGACAATTCTATCAACAGGCCCATTGACCTCAATCCTATTTATGAGGATCACAACGCACAAACTTTACCACACGGCCAATTAGCAGCAAGATTTCCTCCCCACATCACAATCGAGTTTCCGAAATGACGTCCAATCAGTTGATTGAAAAGCATTTGAAGGCCAAGCACACAATTAACAGCACACTGATGATGTCTCCTCGTGCCGTGATGGAACGCTTGCAAGTAAGTTGCCAAGATCGGGGAACAACTCAATCCAACCATCAACCACCTGAGATACACACCTTCCGAATCATTTCCAAAGCTTTGTTTGGTGCTGAACCTTCAAGAGGACCACAACCTCGTCACTGGGTTTGGAGCCTTGCGTGCCTCAATGACCTGGAGAGCGATGCTGGCTGGAGTCAGGGCTTTATGGTTTGGTTCTTGGTGGGGTCACCCATGCCAAACAGGTCAAAGGGTAGAGGTCAGACTAAGAGTGGTCCACCGGTCCTCCAGGTTCGGGGGTTTCAGCCCAGGGCTATCAACCCTGACTGGTAAAACAAAGCTGTTAGGGAAACAGCAATGAAGAATCCTTCTACATCTGAGTGTGACGGCATTGATCTGAGTGTTTATTTATTTTCTATTTCTATCTTATCGTGTACTGCATTCTACTACTGCTGCTAAGTTAGCAAATTTCACGACACACGCCAGTGATAATAAACCTGATTCTGATTCCTGAATCTCCACCCAGAACTTGTATCACTGACAGTAGTGAAAACCGAGAGGAAGCTAATGACATGATGAAGGAAGCCCTGAACACCGCCAGAGGTGGAGGACCTTCATTGTTGCCCTAAACGCCAGCAGCATAATGGGTCGTAAGTAAGTTCAGTGCTAATAAGGCATGAAATCAAAGATCAAAGATTTATTCACCAAATACTTTAATATGTTTAAGGAATTTGCTGTGCTGTGTTGCTGTGACATGCAACCAGAAACATTTAACAATTACACAGCATAAAGAATTATATAAAAATAAAATCAGCAGTACAGATATGGAATAAAATGTGCATAAATGCATAAATACCAGAATGCACAGTACTGTGCAAAAATCTTAGGCACATTCAGTATATATAGCTAGGGTGCCTAAGACTTTTACACAGTACTGTGATAATTTTATGTACTGCACTGTACTGCTGCCACAAAAAAAACAAATTCCGTGACATTTGCGAGTGATGATAAATCTGATTCTGATAGACAATAGACAATAGGTGCAGGAGTAGGCCATTTGGCCCTTTGAGCCAGCACCACCATTCACTGTGATCATGGCTGATCATCCACTATCAGTACCCTGTTCCTGCCTTCTCCCAATATCCCTTGGCCCCGCTATCTTTAAGAGCTCTATCTAACTCTTTCTTGAAAGCATCCAGAGAATTGGCCTCCACTGCCTTCTGAGGCAGAGCATTCCACAGATCCACAACTCTCTGGGTGAAAAAGCTTTTCCTCAACTCCGTTCTAAATGACCTACCCCTTATTATTAAACTGTGGCCTCTGGTTCTGGACTCCCCCAACATCGGGAACATGTTTCCTGCCTCTAGTGTGTCCAATCCCTTAATAATCTTATATGTTTCAATCAGATCCCCTCTCATCCTTCTAAATTCCAGTGTATATAAGCCCAGTCCTTCCAACCTTTCAACATATGACAGTCCCGCCATCCCGGGAGTTAACCTCATGAGCCTACGCTGCACTCCCTCAATAGCAAGAATGTCCTTCCTCAAATTTGGAGACCAAAACTGAACACAATACTCCAGGTGTGGTCTCACCAGGGCCCTGTACAACTGCAGAAGGACCTCTTTGCTCCTATACTCAACTCCCCTTGTTATGAAGGCCAACATGCCATTAGCTTTCTTCACTGCCTGCTGTACCTGCATGCTTGCTTTCAGTAACTGATGAACAAGGACACCTAGATCTCGTTGTACTTCCCCTTTTCCTAACTTGACACCATTTGATATGGGTCTCTATTGTGGACAGAGAGTGGGAAGGGGGCAGGAAGAGGGGAATCGTGGTTCAGAAAAGGGGAAGGGAGACGGGAGGGAGCAGGAAGAACCAGAAAGACATTCTGTAATGATCAATTGCTTTTGGAATCAAATGACCTTCCCTGGTGTCACAGACCTGTACCCCCACCCCCCCTCTGGCACTCCTTCTCTGTCACCTCCCACAGCACTCCGCCCTCACCATTCCCAACATCCTTTCTCCCGCCAGATTTACAAACTCGCTCTCCGCTCCACAGTGACAAATACAGTACTGCGTAAAAGTCTTAGGCACACATATATAGACTTGTGCACAGTACTGCTTCAGGTTTATCATCGTTCACATATGTCATGAAATTTGTTTTTTTTGAGGCAGCAGTACAGTGAAATACATAAAATTACGACAGTGCTCGGAAAACGCTTTAGCTACCCTAGCTATATGTATGTGCCGATGACTTTTGCACTGTGCTGTATAAGACCTGTAGCGAAGGTAGACTGCAGCCAATGATCTTTTCTGCTGCCCTGACAGTTCAATGTAGTTTTCAGATATTGTGAGAAGAAATTCGACCTAACCAGACAGTAACCGTTTCATAGCAACACACACAAAATGCTGGTGGAACTCAGCAGGTCAGGCAGCATGTACTGAAAAGAGTAAGCGATCGATGTTTCGGACCAAAAGCCCTTCTCCAGGACTGAGAAGAAAGGGGGATGACGTCGGAATAAAACAGGTGGAGGGAGGGGAAGGGGGATAGCTGGAAGATGAAAGGTGAAGCCAGGTGGGTGGGAAGGGTCAGGGGCTGGAGAGGAAGGAATCTGATAGGAGAGGAGAGTGGACCATGGGTGAAGGTACTCGGCCCAAAACATCGATTGTTTGCTCTTTTCTGTACATGCTGCCTGGCCGCCTGAGTTCCTCCAGTATTTTATGCGTGTTGCTTTGGGTTTCCAGCATCTGCAGATCTTTCTCTTGTTTGCGAAGATGATAAGAATTTGGATTTAGACAGATTTTGTTTTAAAGTTCAAAGTTCAAAAGAAATTTATTATCAGAGTACATACAGTATACCACTTACAACCCTGAGATTCATTTTCCTGCAAATCTATAGAGTAGTAACTAGAACAGGATCAATGAAAGATAAAGTGGAACACAGAAGACTATAAACTGTGCACATGCAAACATAGGTAAACAGCAATAAACAACGAGAACACGAGATAATGTGATGAAAGTCCTTAAAGTGAGATCATTGGTTGTGGGAACATCTCAGTGGATGAGCGTAGTCATCCCCTTTTGTTCTAGAGCAGGATGGCTGAGGGGTGGTAACAGTTATTGAAGCTGGTGGTGCGAGCCCTGAGGCTCTTGAACCTTCTACCTGGTGGCAGCAGCGAGGGAAGAGCACGGCCTGAGATTTGGGAATCTTTGACGGTGAATGCTGCTTTCCTACAACACATGTAAATATGCTTTAATCCTTTGAAATAAATAAACAACAGCACCTTCTGCAAAACAGCCCCTGCTATATCGAGTTCCAGATTGATTTTAAGAATCTCTCAGAATCAATCAGGCAGGAACTTCCCGATGGGTGGTGTGGTAACGCTCCGCCACTAACTTAATTCTTGCTTCTGTCTGTAAGGAGTTTGTTCATTTTCCCATCTGGGATTCCTCCAGATGTTCTCGTTTCCACCTGCATTCTAAATATTTATGCTTATTCAGGGTTAGTAAGCTGTGCACATGCTATGTGTGGTGACACTTGTGGCCTTCCCCCAACACATCCTCAGATCATGTTTGTCATTAACACATTTCACTGTACGCTTCAAATAAAGCTAATCTTTACCTTTCTGTCTGCGTAGCCTCCAGCCTGATGGCATGAGCATGGATTTCTCCTGGTTAAAAAGAAGAAATTCCCTCACCCTCTCCTCTTCTTCTGTTTCCCACTCTGGCCTCTTACCCCTTCTGACCTGCCTATCTCCTCCCCTGTCCTCTCCTTCTCTTTCTCCTATGATTCACTCTCCTCTCCTATCAGATTCTTTCCTCTCCAGCCCTTGACCTTTCCCACCCACCTTCAAGCAATCGTCCTTCCCCTCCCCCTCCCCCCACCTTTATATTCTGGTGTCTTCCCCCTTCCTTTTCAGTCCTGAAGAAGAGTCTCGGCCCGAAATATCAACTGTTTATTAATTTCTATGGACGCTACCTGACCTGCTGAGTTCCTCCAGTATTTTGCATGCTTTGCTTTGGATTTCCAAAGTCTGCAGAATTTCTCATGTTTATAATCTTCATTTTTTTATCTTTCATACTCAGGTGGAGTGAAAATGAAGGAATCTGAAACAAGATAGAAGCCACTTGAGGAACTCAGTGGGTCAGGCAACATCTGTGCAGGGAAATAAACAGTTGATGCTTTGGGTTAAGACCCTCCCCATCTGGACTGAAAGATTATGGGGAGACAGCCACCATAAAATAGTGCAAAATAGGGTGCAACAAGAAGGTGATAGGTGGATGTAGGTGATGGGCAGATGGACGAGTGACAGAAGCTGAGAGATGATAGGTGGAGGGCTGAAGATGATGGAATCTGATTGGAGAGGAAGTTGGAGGGAGATGGGGGGGTGAAAGACTGGGAGGAGTGAGTGGGTGATGGGCAGATAGAATGAGCGGCAGAAAGGAAAGGCTCAGGGTGACTGGGGGGGGGGGGGGGTGAGCCGGGTGTAGGAGGAACTGGGTAGACCAAGAGGAGAGAGAAAAGGGGCAGAGGAGGAGTTTACCAGAAACATGAGAATTGAATGGTTAGTCTGTCAGGTTGCAAACTTCCCAGTGGGACTATGAAGTGCTGATTACTCAGAGTCAAAGTGGCTGCTGATTATATGCTCCAAAGCGCAGAAGAATAGTACTTTGCCAGAGGTACATTCTCTGCTTCACAGAATTCATGTTTTCGATTTCCTAAGCAATATTTAACCGCTGCGTGGATTCCCAAAAAGTAATTTAAACTTCATAAGGAGATATAATCCAGAGTTGATAGACTCATAGAGTCAACAAAAAGTACAGCACTGAAACAGGCCCTTTAGCCCATCTAGTCTGTGCCGAACCATTTAAACTGTGTACTTCCATTGACCTGCACCGGGATTATAGCCCTCCATCCATGAACCTAACCAAACTTCTCTTAAACGTTGTAATTGAGCTCTCATACATTACTTGTGCTGGCAACTCATTCCACACTCTCACTGTGCTCTGAGTGAAGAAGTTTCCCCTCATGTCTTTTCACCTTTCACCCTTAACCCATGACCTCTGGTTGTAGCTCCCCCCCCCCACCCCCGACCTGAGAGAGTGGGATTTCTGTAACAACAATTATAACCTGTACACAAGTACACAGTGGCCACTTGATTAGATATGGGAGGCACCTAATAAAATAAAAAGCTATGTATCTCTGATTTTTGGGTGTACTGTAGTCTAGAGGAACGTTGTTTCATTTAATTACTCCTCCTCGCTGCTGCCGTCAGGTAGAAGATACAAGAGCCTCAGGACTTGCACCACCAGGTTCAAGAACAGTTACTACCCCTCATCTATCAGGCTCTTGAATAAAAGGGGATAGTTTCTCTCAACTTCACTTACCCTCCTTGAAATGTTAACATAGAACATAGAACGTAAAAGTCCACGGTACTTTACAGGCCCTTCGGCCCACAATTTTGTGCTGACCATGTAACCTACTCTAGAAACTGCCTAGAACTACCCTACCACATAGCGCTCTATTTTCCTAAGCTCCTTGTACCCATCTAAATGTCACTTAAAAGACCCTATTGTATCCGCCTCTATTCTAAAATCAGAAGTTACACGTTCTAACTATGCATTAAAATCCATAATTCTATTGGACCCTTGTATTTTACTCCCATGGCCAATGACCTGACTTTAAGGACTCTTTATCTCATTATCTCATGGTCTCGTTATCTATTGCTATTTATTTATATTTGCATTTGCACAGTTTGTTGTCTTCTGCACTCTGGTTGATCTTTCACCGATCCTGTTTACTGTTACTATTCTATAGATTTGCTGAGCATGCCCGCAGGAAAGCGAATCTCGGGGCTGGATATGCTGACGTGTAGGTACTTCGGTAATAACATTTTCTTTGAACTTTGAACTTTGTATGCACCGTCAGATGGCAATAAGCTTGAACTTGAACTCAGTCAGTGGTGTCAAGCAGGCTCATTATTTTGTGTCTCCTGCCTTCTTCTAATAATAGCTGATTGAACATCCCTCGGCCCTCTTCCCTGACATTTCACAGAGGGCCGATGGTAAGTGAATCAAATGATTTTAGTTCTCGGTGACTACACTTCAATAGTCAAACCGTAAAGGGAATACACGGACTGCAAAATGAGGTGCATGGACGCTCTGTTAGTTATCTCGTAAAGGAACAAATCCCAGATCTCCTTCAGTGTTCACTCACAGAGTAAATCAGCCATTCCCCGGGGGACCATTGTGTTTTGTCGGTGTTCCTTCCCTATTTTAGAGCGGAATCCATCGCTCCACTAACACTGTAAAAGCTAGGTACCTGCGCGAGGTCTTAAGACCGATGGAATCCAACAAAGAGTGACAGTTCGCAAATTTGAATCAAGAAGCAAGCGCAGTAACACTTAGCGTGAGTTTATTTACACTCAGCCTGTTTGACACGGCTGTTAGATCATAATTAAGGTATTTGGAAGTGTAGCCAACATTTTGTTCTTGACAGATAAAGGTTGAATAGCTGATGCCTGAAGACTGCTGCACTTAGTGAAACTGTCCGCAGAGTCAGATTCAGGTTTATGATCACTGTTGCACAGTACTGTTCGAAAGTCTTAGGCACGTATACATATAGCTAGGGTGCCTGAGACTTTGCACAGTACCGTGTTGGCCAATGTGGAGCAGAGAGTGAGTCTGTAAATCGAAGGTTTTTACACAGTACTGTAGCAATTTTATATATTGCACTGAACTACTGCTGCAAAAAGAAACGTATTTCATGATATAGGTGAGTGATAATAAACCTGATTCTGATATGGGTCTCTATTGAGAGTGGGAAGGGGGCAGGAAGAGGGGAATTGTGGTTGAGGAAAGGGGAAAGGAGAGGGGAGGGAGCGGGAAAACACCAGAGAGACATTCTGTAATGATCAATAAGCCAATCGTTTGGAATCAAATGACCTTGCCTGGTGCCTCAGGACTGGGTGTGTCTGCACCCACATCACCACCTGCCCTGGCACTCCTTCTCTGCCACCTGTCCCCCCACCCCCCCCCCTGCAGTGCTCCACCCTCACCATTCCCAACATCCTTTTCTCCCACCAGGTTTACAAGCTCATTCTCCGCTCCATGTTGACTAATATAGTCCTGTGCAAAAGCCTTATGCACCATGGTTTTATATACATATATAATATATATATAAAAACTCAGTACTGTACCGTCATGAAATGTGTTGTTTTGTGGCAGCAATACAGTGCAATACAAAAACATACTGTAAATTTTAATAAGAAATATATTTTAAAAATTAAATAATTAGTGCAAAAGAAAGCCAAAATGTACTGAGGTAGTGTTCATGGGTTCAATGTCCATTCAGAAACTTGATCGTGGAGGGGAAGAAGCTGTTCCTGAATCACTAAGTGTGTGCCTCAGGCTACTGTACCTCCTCCCTGATGGTAGCAACGAGAAGAGGGCATGTCCTGGGTGGCGGGGGTACTTAGTCATGAATGCCGCCTTTTTGAGGCATCGCCTTTTGAAGATTTAAAAATTTTATTTGACTTTTAATAAAAAGGAGTTGTACATGCATTTATGTATGCATGTACATGATACTTCAGAAGGTACATTCCCAGTGGATTTCCTTTAATACATAATCGGTTGTTGGCTTCCTGTTAGAACATTTATTCTGAGCATTTGGAGCTAATTTCTAGTCCTCAGTGAATAGTTGCTCAGGATGACTTACATAGGCCTGAGAACTTCAGCCCAAAAGCAAAATAAGACCATAAGAGATAGGAGCAGAAGTAGGCCGTGCTGCAGATGTTGGAAACTGTAACTGAAGATTCAAGATTGTTCAAGATTTATGGTTGCTCAATGCCATTTCCGTTACTCAGGTGTAAAGGAGAAGGAAGTAATAGTTACCCAATCTACTGCAGCAAAAAAAACACAATAGGATAAAGGACATAAGTTTATTGTCATTTAACTATATACATGTATACCATCAAATGAGACAACGTTTCTCTGGACCAGGGTGTAAAGCAAAGTGTAGTGTGTAATGTGTAGGCCTCCAATAGTCTCGATAGACCATGGATTTGCACCTTGGAAAGTTTCCAGAGTGCAAACCTGGGCAAGGTTTTTTAAAATATGGAAGACTGGCAGTTGCCCAAGCTGCAAGTCTCCCCTCTCCACGCCCCCGATGTGGTCCAAGGGAAGGGCATTAGGACCCATACAGCTTGGCACTGGTGTCGTCGCAGAGCAATGTGTGGTAAGTGCCTTGCTTAAGAACACACACGCAGCCTCAGCCAAGGCTCAAACTAGCAACCTTCAGATCACTAGACAAACGCCTTAACCACTTGGCCATGCGCCAACAGAAAAGCAAAGTAGTACACATAACACACAATAACTTAGGAAAGAAGGAGTTAAATCTACAAATTAATTATGTATAAATAAACAAAGTAAAGTGTATAACTTGAATATTGAAGAGCAGAGTGCAAGTATTTGGTGACACTTCGAATGTGTCAATAAATACAAATATGTAAATAGCTTACATCCACAGATTGATTATCTGTCCATAAGGTGACACTAGACACAGGAGACTCTGACAGGAAATGATAAAGTAGCGGTGGTGGGGGTGGGGTGTGGAGGGGTGGGTTAGCGGGTGGAGGTGCTGATCAGACTTACTGCTTGCGGAATTGAGTTTGGTGGTTTGGTTGTGGATGCTACGTCACCTCCCCCCGATTAGAATCAGAATCAGGTTTAATATCACTGGCATATGTCGTAAAATTTGTTGTTATGTGGCAGCAGTACATTGCAATACATAATAATAAAAATTGCAAGTTACACTGGGAAATGTGTTAAATTAAATAAGTTGTGCAAAACAAGTAGTGAGGTGATGTTCATGGGTTCAATGTCCATTCAAAAATCTGATGGCAGAGTGGAAAAAGCTGTTCCTGAATCGCTGAGTGCGTGACTTTAGGCTCCTGTACCTCTTTCCTGATGGTAACAATGAAGAGAGGGCATGCCCTGGGTGATGGGGGTCCTTAATGATGGATGCAACCTTTTTGAGGCATCGCTCCTCGAAGATACGCTGGATGCTGGGGGAGGCTCACGGCCTTAATGGAACTGACTGAGTTTAGAATTTCCTGTAGTTTCTTTCAATCTGTGCAGTGAACACGCCCTCCCTCCCACATAGCAGTGATGTAGCCAGTTAGAATGTTCTCCATGGTACACCTGTAGAAATTTGTGAGTAGGTATGGTGTGGAAACGCTGGAGACACAGAGTCTACAGATGTTTGCAGCAACAAATAATCTGCCGGAGGTTCTCAATGGGTCGAGCAGAATCAGTGAGAGCTCAAGTTGCTGGTGACGTTTTAGGTCGAACTCCATGGTGTTTTTGCTGCTGCTTCCTCCCACAGGGGCTGCTCAGTCTGCTGATGTCCTCCAGCAAATTGTTTGTTGCATGTGGAAATACTCTGATGGTCAGGCAGCATCTGTGGAGGGAAAGACAGATTGATGACAAGATAGAACAAGACTGGCATGAATTACTGACAGTGATTTTCTCTCTCTGTTGTGAATCTGGTCAATCTTCTTCCATGTCCGTTTGGAAAGGATCTTCCAGAAACTAGATGTGATGAAGCTGACATAAAGGGAATGTTTTTTACTGTTTGACTTAAAAACTAACTGTTGTGCATTTAATATATTGTTTGATTAAGCACTTTTGGTTCATTTAAATAATTCACTGTGGGTTATAAAGAAAAATATGTAAATTGCACATGTCATGATGCTACCATGTGATATGTGTGTGCCTCGCTTAAAGTAAAGAACAGAATTAGACTTCTTCTCTACTCTCTTCAAAGTTCAAAGTTCAAATTACATTTCAATGTCAAAGTACGTATATGTCACCATACTCAACAAATCTATAGAACAATAACCATAACAGAATCAATGAAATATCACCCAACTTGGATGTTCAACCAGAGTGCAGAAGACAACAAACTGTGCAAATGCAAATATAAACAAATAGCAATAATTAACGAGAAGAGGAGATTAAGAGTCCTTGAAAGTGAATCTACTAGTTGTGGGAGCATTTCAATGATGGGGCAACCGTAGTAGAGTGACATTATCCCCTTTGGTTCAAGATCCTGATGGTTGAGGGGTAGTAACTGTTCCTGAGCCTGGTGGTGTGAGTCCAGAGGCTCCTATACCATTTTCCCAATGGCGGCAGCGAGAGGAGAGCATGGCTTGGGTGATGGGAGTCCCTGATGATGGATGCTGCTTTTCTGCAACAGCACTCTGTGTAAATGTGCTCAATACTGGGGAGAGATTTTCCCAGGAAGGACTGGGCCGTATCCACAACTTTTTGTAGGATTTTCCATTCAAAAGCATTGCTGTTTCCATACCAGGCTGTGATACAACCAGTCAATATACTCTCCACTGCACATCTGTATAAGTGTGTCATGCCGAATCATTGCAACCTCCTAAGAAAGGTCTACATCATTCTGCTATTCTGTACTGAAATGCGGAACAAGTCGAATGGAAGCAGATTCCTCTCTAAGTTATGCAGTGCTCTGTTTCTGAGAACTGTTTGTAACCCAAACGGTTCACAAGTGGAAAAAAAAGCAGCAACTAGCCGAGTTTACACAGGTCAGAGCTAGGTGTGGCACAGGAGCATAATGCTGTTGCAGTGCCAATGACCTGGGTTCAATTCTGCCCACTGCCTGTAAGGAATTTGTAAAATCTCCCTGTGACCGTGAGTATTTCCTTTGGGTGCACCGGAGTCCTCTCACAAAGACATACGAGTGCCACATTGGTGTAATTGGGCAGCACGGACTTGTTGGGTTGAAGGGCCTGATACCGTACTGTATCTCTGAAAGAAGAAGAGGATGCCTATAGAGGTTTATTGTCCCATGGGAAGAGACGGTCTCAATTTAAATCTCATTTTCCATTCTTAATAATAAAGCTGATATAAACGAAGTCCTAATAACACCTGCATTCAACCGGTCTCTCTCTCCCTCTCATTCAACGTTTCTGGAGAAAGGTACCTGTGTTTGACCATTCTCTCTCAAAATTCAGCGGACTCCGTTTGTGGATTGGACTCTGCAGTTCATGTTATGATGTGTTCCTGGTTTCCAGATACTCCTCTTTTTATTGCTATTTTGTGCGATTTTAATCACTGGCTCTGCGGCCTGCAGTCAATGAATGACACAGCACTAAATTGAACTGAACGGATCATTCCTAGACGGTTTCAAGCACTCTGCAGTTTGAGGTTTCATATTCTGTTCGTTTTTCACTCATTTTTCACCATTTGCACAATTTAATCTACGTTCTTTTCGTGCTTTGGGTGTTTGAGGTTTTTTTGAACGGGTTCCATGGTGTTTTTTTGTTTTGTGGCTGTCCGTGGGAAGATGAATCTCAAGGTTGTATACTACATGCATACTTTGATAATAAATGTGCTTTGAATCTCTGAATATTTGATGTACTATAAGAATATTTTGTTGCAGATGCGGTTTTGGGTTTGAAAAGATCACTGCACGGCAGGAACCTGGATGGGATTCACAAAATGGCCATTGACATCGTAACTGGAGTGAATTCTTTGTGGCTTCTATGTTGCAAGTTTCTAGCCGGTGCCAAGATCAATCCCCTGCACCTCAGCTGCAGATGAAATCCATCCAGCCACTCTTCCAAGGACCTCAGTCGTATGTATGGCCTGCACTTTCGTATACTGGGAAGAGCTGTTATATAAAATGGATTATCAGACAATGTCATTGCATAATCCCTTAGAAAACTTCTAATCTTTGTCCACTTTAAACAGGACCTCCAGCGTACGGACTGCATTTATATTCTGCCGGCTGCAGGGTGAATTCTGACATATTCGTTTTGCCTTGCTGTGGATGAAAGATAAGGGAATGCAATTAAAAACACAGGCTTATCTCAAAATCCTAACTCAAAGTAAAAATGTTCCATTATATAATTTATAGTTTTAATAAGAGAATCTGTATTAAGGTAGAAGGAGTTAGCCTGTATATCTGAGACTCTCATTCTGTCAGGATCATAATAGGCTGCGGAGAGTTGTAAACTCAGACAGCTCCAGCGTGGACACCAGCCTCCCTGGCATCCAGGACACCTTCGAGAAGCAGCGCCTCAAAAAAGGCGGTGTCTATCATTAAGAGCTCGCGTCGCCCAAGACTTCTCATCGCTACAGTCAGGGAGGTGACACAGAAGCCTAAAGGCACACACTCAGCGATTCAGGAACAGCTACTTCCCCTCTGCCATCCGATTTCCAAATAAAAGCTGAACCTATGATCACCACTCACTACTTTTTGTTTCTCTCTGTTTGCATTATTTACTTAATTGAACTTTAAATATGTGGTAAACCATGCATACCTGTCTGGAACCCTTGGAGTGGTGAAGATGAGAGGTAGTGCGGCCTAGTCTTCTTGTGAAGCATGTTATATGGTGGTTATATCCTTGAACTAGAGATAATACATTGAAATCTCTGAGCCATAAAGCCAGACAGCATAGAGATTGACCCTTCTGCCCATCTGGTCCATGCCAGCCAAGCTCGTCCCTTTGCCCACATTTGGCCCATGCTTTCTAACCTTTCCTATCCATATCTATCCTATTGTTATTTTTAAGTTGTTAATGCACTTGTCTTAATGACTCCCTCTGCCAGCTCATTCCATATAGGAACTACCCTCTGTGTACAAAAGTTGCCCCTCAAATTCTTATTAAATCTGCCTCTTCTCTCCCTCAATGCTGTCAGAGGATGGTACTGCAATGTTGGCATTCATTTCTAGAGGAACAGAGTATAGGAGCAGGGATGTGATGTTCAGGCACTATAAGGCACTGGTGAAACCTCACTTGGAGTACTGTGCTCAGTTTTGGGCTCCTTATTTAAGAAAGGGTGCGCTGATGTTGGAGAGGGTTCAGAGAAGATACACTAGAATGATTCCAGGAACGAGAGGGTTAACATATGAGGAATGTTTGACTGCTCTTGGAATGTACTCCTTGGAGTTTAGAAGAATGAGGGGGAACCTCATAGAAACATTTCGAATGTTGAAAGGCATGGACAGAGTGGATGTGGCAAAGTTGTTTCCCATGGTGGGGGAGTCTAGTACGAGAGGGCATGACTTAAGGATTGAAGGGCGCCCATTCAGAACGGAGATGTGAAGAAATTTTTTTAGCCAGGGGGTAGTGAATCTGTGGAATTTGTTGCCACAAGTGGCAGTGGAGGTCATGTCATTGGGTGTATTTAAAGCAGAGATTGATAGGTATCTGAGTAGCCAGGGCATCAAAGATTATGGTGAGAAGGGGGGGGGAGTGGGACTAAATGGGAGAATGGAACAGCTCATGATAAAATGGCGGAGCAGACTCAATGGGCCGAATGGCCAACTTCTGTTCCTTATGTTTAATTAGGCTAAAAATGTACCTTATGTTTAATTACTGGAGTTCCGGGTCAGTGGTTTGTGGATTGGACTGTAGTGTACTTTGATAGGATTCTTTTGATTTTGTGTTTTGTATTCTGTTTTTTAATCCCTTGCTCTTTCCTCTTGCCATTTGCACGATTCGGTTTTTTTTGCACATGGGGGAGGGGTTGATGTTTTTCTTTGAAAGGGGGTCCATGGTTTTCTTTGTTTCCTGGCTGTCTGGAGAAGGTGAATCTCAGGGTTGTGTATACTGCTTACATACTTTGATATTAATTGTACATTGAGTTTTGAAATTTTGCTCTGAGGTCCTCTAGTTCCTAGAAAACGTCGCTGTGAAGCAGTCACCAGGCCACCTCACAGTACTGACTTGGTTGACCTCCCCCAGCACCAATAGTTCTGAACAAGAGAAAATACGCAGATGCTGGAAATCTGAGCAACACACACACACACACACACACACACATACGCAATGCTGGAGGAACTCAGCAGGCCAGGCAGTGTCTAGGAAAAGAGTACAGTCGAAGTTTCAGGCCAAAACCCTCCGGCAGGACTGGAGGAAAAAAGCTGAGGAGTAGACTTAAAAGGTGGGGGGAGAGGGGAGAGAGAAACACCAGGCGATAGGTGAAACCTGAAGCGGGACGGGATGAAGTAACGCGTTGGGAAGTATATTGATAAACGAGGCAGACGGCCATGGAAGAAAGAAAAGGGGGAAGGAGCACCAGAGGGAGGTGATGGGTGGGCAATTTTGAGTTCACCTTATCCAGTCTGGCCTACCTGTGACTCCAGGCCTAAATCAATGTGGTTGTCTCTTAAGTATGTTCTGACCCATTCCCCTGAGCCACTCATTTCGGCAGCAAATGGCTGTGGACAATAGCATCCTGGCTAAACAGCAGTGCCTACACCCTGTAACTACTTCAGGCATCCACAGATCTTCAAGCATTAACTCTCAGTTCTCCTCTCCACGGTTCTCGCTGTTCTGCTCCTATTCTGTTAATGAAAATTATTGTTCTGACACTGTTGCATTAGCTTACTGAATGCAATCAGACAGCAAGCATCATTACGCAGAAAACCTTTCACAATAAGTAATAGTCCTGGAAAATTTGATAGCAACCAGGTCATTAGATCGCAGTTTATTTTGCACTAAATGTGTGTTAGGGGGATTGAAGAATTTAGCGGACAATCGCCGACAAAGGTTGGTCAGACACTGCAAGCTGTTTTGGGTTAATCTAGTTGTAGAAAGCTGAGCTGAAGGCCATTAGAGGGAGTGTCCCTCATGTTGATGAAAGGCGTGCACTAGAGTTAATATTCATATAATGTCGGCCAATTATATTGAGATCGGAATTAAATTAACCTTTCTGTTCCTCTTGGCTGCGCTGGAAAGATATAACAAAAATAAGAACGAAATTCTTATGCCCAACGCTTGCAAGGCACATGTCCTGAATGCAGTTGGATAACACAATTCCAACGATGCTCCAGGATAAAGCGAACTATTTGGTTAACTCTCCATCCACTGCACAAAACTAATGACTCCCTCCACCAGAAGAGAAGGTTGAGTCGGTTCCGAAATGCATCGCAGCAGCTCCCCTGGGTTCTGTCACCAGTGCTTCCAGTCTATTCTGCCTGTAAGGACTAGGGATGAAGATTATGGGGAGTGCACAGAAAGTTTATTGGTTACGGCACTTTTTTTTTCACAGTACCCGGGATCAGGGTTCGATTCCCGCCGCTGTCTGTGGGCCTGTACGTTCTCGCCGTGACCACGTGGGTTTCCTCCACCCACATCCCAGTGGCGCTGGCCTAGTGGGTTCTGGGCATGCTGCGCTGGTACCAGACGCACGCCGACACTTGCCAGCCCCAGCGCAGTCCTCAGACCGTGTTGGAGGTTGACACAAACAACGTACGCTTTGATATACAAGTAGTAAATAAAGCCTACCTTTAATAAAGACTCCAAGAGGGAAGACAAATTAATATTGACAACTTTCAATCAGAAAGTATCACAACAATTAAAAGGAGATGAGAAAGGAAGTTCTTCTTACACAATCAATAAAAAGTTGGCAAATGATTGGACAGACCCAGCACTCCATTTAACTCAGCCTTACATGTGAAAACCATGATGTTACAAAGCTGGCTTAGAAGGATCAAACAGCTGATGATACAATCTCCCGAGGCTATTTGTCAGATTGTATGTTTCATGTATATACTGACATTGCCATTAATATTGACAAGCAGAGATTCCCGAGGTAGAAAAGAAACAAAATACATCATGGTTTGTTTATTGTAATCTTGCAACTATTTTTTCTACATGGAACCTTTTTCAGATTGAGTTTTCCACCTTGTAGAACAAATCTACTTTATGAAAATATTTTGATTATTTAGTTTTTGCCCCGTGGTACAGATAGATAAGTCCAGATTTATTGACCTATATTTATATGTGCTGGGAGAGGAATAACTGATCCAGCTAGCTTCTGCTTAGTCTCCGGACATGTATCTTCTCCCAGCTACCACTGGGCAGGAGGATGGATGCCCCAAGTCCCACACTGCCAAGTTCAACATCATCTACTTTGAAGGAGAGCAGGTAGAACTTCAACCTCCAACCAGTTGGTCCTTGAAACAACCATCAAAAACCCTAATCACTTCAGCTCAGCAATGCTATGACCGCTTTGTACTAAAATAAACTACTTTCCTTTTCATCGGAGTGCTGATGAAGGCTCTCAGAACGAAACGTCATCTGTTTCTTCCCCTCCATAGATGCTGCCTGACCTGCACTGCTCCCTCTAAGCCAGGACGCTCTCAGTGGCGCTCCTGTAAAATGCAGCTAGGATGGGCGGGAAGTGAGCCTCGTTCGCCTCAGTCTCCTTATGAAGTGGAGGCTTTGTTGTACCTTGTGATTATAAACTTAACTTTGATATTGACATTGTATGGAGCTGGTGAATGAACTCCCATGGTTCATGATGACTGATCTCACATGCTTTCTCTTAAGCTACTTGAGACCCAGGGTTGGCGTGTGTTTCCATTCACTTGATGTTTCTCTCTCTGGTTACCAGACACCATTCCCTCTGCGTGGGAACTCAGCCTAGTATTGTGGAAAGTGCTATGCCATTTGGAGATACCGGGTATTTCCAAGTGCCCCTGGCCATTCTCTCTTCTTATAGCTGCCATCAGGAAGGAAGCGCAGCACCAGATTTAGGAACTGTTATTGCCCTACACCTTCAGGCTCCTGAACCAGCATGGATAACTTCACTCACCTCATCTCCGAGCTGATTCCATACCTTATGGACTCACTTTCCCAGCATTATTTTTTTACTTATCTGTCTATCTATTCGTTTTTGCGCAGATCGTCTTCTTTTGCTCATTGGTTGCTCGTTAGTCTTTGCGTGAAGGTTTTCATTGATTATATTGTATTTCTGTGTTTCACTGCAAATGCCCACAAGAAAAAGACAGTCCACGGTGACTTCTACGTACTTTGATAATGAATTTACTTTGAACTTTAAAATCAAAAGAGGAATGCCATTTGGAGGACAACTTGGAGCCAGCGGGGATCATTTATCTTCTGCCTGATGCTTATAGACATCCAAATTCGCAGGTTTGAGGCGTGTAACCATGGCACCAAGCAAGCAGTGGCTGTGCGTTTAGTAAGTGCATCCATTACTAATGGAAGTGGATGTTTAGAGTGGTGGGTGGGGTACCATTGACCTCTTTTTCCGGGATGGTGTTGAGATCCTCGAGTGGTGTTGGAGTTGAGGTGGATCCATCACATTCTTGACTTCTCCGTTGATGTTGAAAAGACTTTCAGACGTCGGGAGATGATACCTAGCTTCTCGTCTCCTCTTGCAGCCACAATGACAGAGCAACACACACACAAAAAGCTGGAGGAACTCAGTAGGCCAACCAGCATCTAGGAAAATGATGATGTTTCAGGCACTGAATCTCAGTACATATGACAATAATAACACGATACCAATTGTTTAGTGAGCAAACGCGAGGAAATCTGCAGATGCCGGAAATTCAAACAACAACACACACAAAATGCTGGTGGAACACAGCAGGCCAGGCAGCATCTATGGGGAGAAGCGCTGTCGACGTTTCGGGCCGAGACCCTTCGTCCTGCATTTTGTGTGTGTTGTTGTACCAATTGTTTAGTGCCAAGTTTCAGATGGTAAACATCATTAATTTGTTATATATATTTATATATGCTTCTTTATTATTTGCTTTTTGAGATATGGTGTACAATCGGCCCTTCTGGCCCTTTGATCCACACCTCCCTGCAATTCCCTGATTTAATTCTAACCTAATCATAGGACGATTTACAATGACCAATTAACATACCAACAGGTATGTCTTAGGACTGTGGAAGGAAATGGGAGCACCTGGAGAAAACACATGCAGTCACAGGGAGAACGTACAAACTCCTTATGGACAGCAGTGGGAATTGAACCCAGGTCACAGGTACCGTAAGCGTTGTGCTAACCACTGTCCTATATGTCATCAGGTAATTCATAGCACTGGACAACAAAGATTTTGCTTCCTGAATACCTTCTTGGTGTATCTTATGAATTTTGGGCTACTGATCATGAAAATCACAATGAAATTTTCCTATCACGCACCAGTTTTTGAAATCACTTGTGTTTATTACTTCAATTCATAATTCAAGTCAATTAAAATGTTGCCTACAATGTAAGCTGGAAAGCTTCCTATTTTGTCCAGGCATGCTTGGGCATGCTTAGGACAGGTTTTAGTAATAATTATTGGGTTCAGGACTGTAAGGATGGAATTTGCTATCACCAGGCATAAAATTTTCTATGAAGGATTTTGATATTTGAGACAGATGCTTCCCAGAATAACTGATGCCAAGATTAAGGAAAACATTTTTGTTGGTCCACAAATCAAACAGGTCATCAATGACAGGCAATTTGAAGAATTTCTAGTGGAACTGGAGAAAATCACATTCAAGGAAGTTGTTGAAATTTTTTTTGGCATCTACAGAGCACCAAACTACATGCAACTGGTTGAAAGCATGCTTCAAGCATATAAAACCATGAAATGCAACATGTCACTAAAGATTCATTTTCTGCATTCCCATTTAGGCTTCTTCCCTGCAAATCTTGGTGCTGTTAGTGACCAGCACGGTGAAAGGTTTCACCAGGACACTGCGGTCATGGAGAAAAGATACCAGGGCAACTGGAATCCATCAATGCTGGTGAATTATTGTTGGGCACTGAAGCGAGAAGCCTCAGACACTGAGTACAAATGAAAATCATTAACAAAATATTTTTAACTTAGTTGAACTATTGCAAAGCATCAGCACCATTATGCAATTAAACACGTTATGTTCAATAAAAGTTAATTTGCTGTTTCTCCAAATTCCTACGTGATACAAGTATACTGAAATTATATTTGTGTTCATCTTCAAGCAGTCTATCATAAACAAGAAGAATTCTGAGGAAGCAACACTTTTGGAAAAATTTGTTGTCCAGTGTAATAAAAGGCATCACAAAGAAACATGTTTCCATGCCTACCCAATCCTCTTTATATCCACTTTCTTATTTTTCCTTTTTTAGTTCCGAGATGTAGAAACTGCTAAATTTTATAGCACATACTTTATTCCCTTGAACTGTGGGGGCTGTTAAGAGTCAACCATTTTGCCCATTGGCATCCAAATGTAATATCGTTGGGCAAAATGCTGGGCATGGTGCTGGGCATTTGCTCGAGAACAAAAGGGGATAACTTGCCCATCTGTTGAGATGTTCACACAGCCAATGATCTCACTTTAAGGACTCTTCATCTCATTATCTCATGTTCTCATTATTTATTGCTAGTTATTTATATTTTCATTTTAACAATTTGTTGTCTTCTGCTCTCTGGCTGATCTCCCATTGATCCTGTTACAGTTACTATTCTATAGAATTGCTGAATATGCCCACAGGAAGATAAATCTCAGGGTTGTATATGGTGACATATCTGTACTTTGATAATAAATTTTATTTTGACAGAAAACCAAGAGAATCTACAGATGCTGGAAATGTTGATGAAGGGTCTCAGCCCAAAACGTCGCCTGTTTATTCCTCTTTGTATGTGTTGCCTGACTTGCTGAGTTCCTTCGGAATTTAGTACATGTCCTTGTAGCAGGTTACTTTCCGAATGATACAGATTTTATGAAGAAATATTTTTATTTTGCGGGCTTCCAATAGCAAAAAAATTAGAAATCTGCATTCCTTATTGAATAATCTAAGAATTAAGTTATTGAATAATTGGTTTGCTACGAAAATTTTCTGGTTTATAATCTAATTCTCTGGCTTCTGCTCCTGAACTTACAAAATTGGTGGGGGTGGGGAAGACAATGAGGTAATTGAATTTGGGGGACGGTGTCACTGAGCACCTCTGCACCATTCACTACAAGCAGGACTTCTGGTGGTCAAACATTTTCCATTCCCGTCCCCATTCCAACTTGTTGATTCATGGCCTCCTTTTGTGCCAAGATGAGGGCATGTCAGGGTGGAGGAGTAACACCTTTTATTTCGTCTGAGTAACCTCCAATCTGATAGCATGAATATTAGATAGATAGATAGATAGATACTTTATTCATCCCCATGGGGAAATTCAACTTTTTTCCAATGTCCCATACACTTGCTGTAGCAAAACTAATTACATACAATACTTAACTCAGTAAAAAAATATGATATGCATCTAAATCACCGTCTCAAAAAGCATTAATAGCTTTTAAAAAGTTCTTAAGTCCTGGAGGTAGAATTGTAAAGCCTAATGGCATTGGGGAGTATTGACCTCTTCATCCTGTCTGAGGAGCATTGCATCGATAGTAACCTGTCGCTGAAACTGCTTCTCTGTCTCTGGATGGTGCTATGTAGAGGATGTTCAGAGTTATCCATAATTGACCGTAGCCTACTCAGCGCCCTTCGCTCAGCTACCGATGTTAAACTCTCCAGTCCTTTGCCCACGACAGAGCCCGCCTTCCTTACCAGCTTATTAAGACGTGAGGCGTCCCTCTTCTTAATGCTTCCTCCCCAACATGCCACCACAAAGAAGAGGGCGCTCTCCACAACTGACCTATAGAACATCTTCAGCATCTCACTGCAGACATTGAATGACGCCAACCTTCTTAGGAAGTACATTCGACTCTGTGCCTTCCTGCACAAGGCATCTGTGATTTCTCCTTCTGGTAAACAATTTCCCTCCCCCCCACCATGTCCTCTATTACCCTCTCTGACCTTTTGCTTCTTCTCACTTACCTATTAGGGCCCCCTGAGTTCCCTCCTCCTTCCCGTTCTCCTATGATCCACTCTCCCCACCAATCAGATTCCTTCTTCTCCAGCCCATGACCTTTCCCACCCATCTGGCTTCACCTATCAAATTCCAGCAAGCCTCCTTCCCCTCCCCCACCCACTTTTCATTCTGGCATCTTCTCCCTTCCTTCTCAGTTCTGAAGAAAGGTCTTGGCCTGAAATGTCGGCTGTTTATTCACTTCCATAGATGCTGCCTGACCTGCCGAGTTCCTCCAGCATTTTGTGTGAGTCGCTCTGCACTTCCTCACGCCTGTAATGAGGACATACTGCAGTTTCCAAAAGTCTGTTTCCAAAATACTACAATGATATTTAACTGACTGCATTCTCTGGTAATCACATTGAGAACAGTCAGGACTCTGTGCAAATAGAATTTCCTCAAAGCAGCTCACTGGAAAAACATTTTAAAAAGAATTACATATGGTTATTAACGGAACATAGGGCAGGCTAATTCAGCTCGAGACGATTTCACAGCCTTTCTTGAACTGCTGCCAAAATGCATATGGCAGGTTCTTTTACAAGCAAACATCGCCAGCAGTAGCAGAGGTCAAATGGATAATTTATATGCATGTTATGTCACTGACCCAAATATCAAATCTATTGGTGCAAGCAATCAAGTTGCACAATAAAGTGTTAAACTTCGCTATATGTGTTGATCTAGTTCTTGGGAATTAACAAGTTGCCTGCATTGGAAAGCCTCGAAATGTCTTTGATTAAAAAAAAACACCCTTGATAACAGAACGATAAATGCGATGACATTGGAAGGAATCTCTCTAAACTCTGAAAAGCCAAGTGCTTAAAATAGCAGTACCTGCAAAGGTCGGAAGGTTTAAAGGTTCATTTATTATCAAAGTATGTAAACAGCATTCAGCTCTGAGATTTGTCTTCTCCAGATAGCCACGAAACAACTAAAACCCATGGAAGTCAGTTCAAACAGCAAACAGACACGGAAGTCATCAAACACACCCACCCCCACACAAAGTAAACAATGGCAACGTGATCATCAACTCCACAAACCCTCCTCCCCGTGCCGAATGCAACAGGAATGTCAGCCCCAAAATCCCCCTCCCCCACACGAAATATGACAAGAATATCTGCCACCAAATCCCCCCCCCCATACAAAAACCTAACAAAAATGCAACAAGAGCATTGGCCCCCAAATCTCCCTACTCACCCCCCACACCCACACATAAAACACAGCAGGAAAGAATAGTCAAAAATACAGAATCTGAAAACTATAAAGACTGGAAAAGTACATAGTCAAGATTGAAAAATTTTGTAGAAATTAAAAACGTGCTATTTATATTCTCGGTAAAATTCAATGATAATAATTAAGTGGTAATTGCTAGACAGTGCTCTGACCACCCTATGGAATGATTGCAATTAAATTTGGCATCGACATGGCATTTTACTCAACATTCATTGTCTGACATGCATATATTAAGCTAAGATTAAGGGGATAACATGAGCAGAAGATATTTGATAGGAGAGGTAAAATCACCAGGAAATGAGAATGGATTATGTAACTATGCCAAAGAATTGATATGATATTCTTGTATTTTATTATACATTCAAAATAATTCCTCCAAAAGAAGACACAGAACTAGTGCAGGTTGTCCCTTCTAGTACGAGTTACATGCTGGTCAGTTCCCTAGGAGAGGTCGCTGGGTCCTAATGCTCTCGAAGGGGCCCTTGAGTCCCAGTACTCTTGGAGATGGTATTGAAATTCTGAGATTAATAGATTGGATTGCAGTTCATATTGGCCTCTTTCAGTTCTATGTTGTTTTCATGTTCTTGCCCATTCTTCCTTGTTGCCAATTGGGGGGCTAAGGGTTTGGTTGATCTGTTTTTGTGCCAGGGAGGGGTTGGGGGAATTTGGGGGGCTTTGTTAGTTTTTGTTTCTTTTTCTTATCATGCACGGGGGAATTGATGTCTTTCTTCCAACTGCTTCTATGGTCCTCTGTACTTTATGGCTACCTGGAGAAGACAGATGTCAGAGTTGTAGTCTGCATATACACTTCGATAATAAAATGAACTTCTGAACCTTTTATTGGATGACAAGGGGAGCCACAACAACAGATTAGTCTTACAAAAAAGCTGAATGAACTCAGCAGGTCGGACGGCATCCGTTGAAAGAAGCAGTCAACGTTTCGGGTCGAGACCCTTCGCCAGGACTAAAGAAGGGTATAAAGAAGGTGGGGGGAGGGTGGAAAACCAATCAGAGGAAAGATCAAGGGGTGGGGAGGGGAAGCAGGGAGAGTCCTGACGAAGGGTCTCGACCCGAAACGTTGACTGCTCCTTTCAACAGATGCTGCCCGACCTGCTGAGTTCATCCAGCTTTTTTGTACGTCTTGATTTGACCACAGCATCTGCAGTGTACTTTGTGTTAACAGATTAGTCTCTTGCTTCATAGAACATAGGGCCCTGGTCCTGATGAGAGGAATGATCTACTGTTTGGACAACTTGAACATCAGCCCAGATAGACTGGAAAAGCAGGGCGTTGGGACCAGAGTGGGGGGGTGGGGGGGGGGGGGGTGGAGGGAGTGGTCCAATTTTGCGCTGAGGCTGCCTTGGCTGCTGTGCTTCGTGAATGCGAGCTTCGTGGTGATTTGACCCGTTAGTATGATGAATTGAGACCGAGGCCTTTGGACCTACTCAGGGATTCGGATCTCAGGACTTAATTTGGTTTAGAATGCCGTTACTCGCTTCTATTGTTGGCGTGATTTGTTTTTGTTTTCTTTCCCTGCACGTTGGATGTCAGTCTTTCTTTTTCTGAACGGGACTCTTCCGGGTTTCTTGCTTTGGGGCTGTCCACAAGCAGAAGAAGTTATAAGCAGAAGTTTCTCCGCTGAGGCCAGGGGAGAAAAAAAACCAGAGGTCATGGGTTAAGGGTGGAGGGGAAAAAGTTTAAAGGGAACATTGTGGGGGGGGGGGCTTCTTCACGCAGAGAGTGGTGGGAGTGTGGAATGAGCTGCCAGATGAAGTGGTGAATGCGGGCTCATTTTTGAAATTTTAAAAAACTTAGACAGGATGAGAGGGGTTTGGAGGGATATGGCCCAGGTGCAGGTCAGTGGGACGAGGCAGAAAAATGGTTCAGCACAGCCAAGAAGGGCCGAAGGGCCTGTTTCTGTGCTGTAATGTTCTATGGTTCTAAGAATCTCAAGGTTGGATAATTTATACATAACTTTGATAATAAATGCACTTTGAATCTTTGAATACTCCAGATGTGGCCTAACCAGTATTTTATAAAGTTGCAACATAACCGCCTAACTTTTGAACTCAGTGCCTCGACTACTAAAAGCAAGCATTCCATAAACCTTCTTAAGCATCTTATCGACCTGTGTAGACACTTTCAGGGAGCTATGAACCTGGATCCCAACGTCTCTCTGCTCAGCAACACTTTTGTGAATCTTGCCCTTAATGGTGTACTGTCTCTTTCCATTTGCCCTACCAAGGTGCAAAACGTTACATTTATCTGGGTTAGACTCCATCTGCCATTTCTCTGCCTAAATCTGCAACAGATCCATATCGTGCTGTGTTCTTCCACTGTCCACAACTCCACCAATCTTGGTATCATCCACAAACTTACTAATCCACTCATTTACATTTTCATTCCAGGAATTTTCCCTGGAGTTGCAATGATATTGTGGTTATGTTACTGGATCAATAACTCAGTGGCATGTGTCCATGAAGTTACACACGCACACAAAATGCTGGAGGAAATCTACAGGTCAGGCATCGTCCGTGGAAGTGAATAAATATCCGATGCTTCGGACCGAGACGCTTCCTCAGACTGGAAAGGAAGGGGGATGATGCCAGAATAAAAAGGTGGGGGAAGGGAAAGGAGGATAGCTAGAAGCTAATCGGTGAAGCCAGATAGGTGGGAAAGGTCAGAGGCTGGATAGGAAGGAATCTGGAGAGGAGAGTGGACCCAAAAGGAGAAGGGGGGGAGGAGGGGATCCAGGGATAAGTAATCAGCAGGTGAGAGGCTAGAGTGCGGAGTGGAAGAAGAGGGTGGGAGAGGGAATTATTTTTTTTAACCAGAAAGAGAAATTGATATTCATGCCATCACATTGGAGGCTACCCATATAGAATATAAGATGTTGCTACTCCACCCCGAGGGTAGCGTCTTCTTCAAAATTCAAAGTACAAAGTAAAATTTATTACCTGAGATTCTATTTTCTGTGGGCATACTTAGCAACTCTATAGAACAGTAACTGTAAACTGTGCAAATGAAGATACAAATAAATAGCAATAAATAATGAGCATGAAATAACAATCTAACAAAGTCCTTAAGTGAGTTTAGCTATCCCCTTTTGTACAAGAGCCTGATAGCTGAGGGGTAGTAACTGTTCTTGAACCTGGGGGTGTGAGTTCTGATGCTCTTGTACCTTCTACCTGATGGCAGCTGTGAGAAGAGAGCATGGCCTGGGTGGTGGACACACACAAAATGCTGGAAGAGTTCAGCAGGTCAGCTGAGTTCCTTCGGCATTTTGTGCGTGTTACTTGGATTCCCAGCATCTGCAGAGTTTTTCTTGTTTGTGGCCTGGGTGGAGAGGATCTTTGATGATGGATGTTGCTGTTCTACAGCAGTGTTTCATGTAGATGTGCTCAATGGTTGGGAGGGTTCTACCTGTGATGTACTGGGCCGAATTCACCAGCTTTTATAAGATTTTCCACTCAAAGGCATTAGTGTTCCCATACCAGGTCATAATGCAGCCAATCAGCACACTTTCCACCACACATCTATAGAACTTTGACGAGGTTTTTGATGATGTGCCGAATCTCCGCAGACTCCTGAGGAAGTAGAAGCGCTGTTCTGTTTTCTATGCAATAATATTTATATGATGGGTCCAGGACAGGTCCTCTGAGATAGTGACACCCAGGAATTTAAAGTTACTGACTGTTGGCACAAGAGGAGCTTATGGACTGACATGTCGGAACAGGAATGGGAATTGGAATTGAAATGCCTGCCCACCGGGCAGTTCCGCTTTTGGCAGATGGAGCGGAAGTGCTTGAGGAAGCAGCCCCCCCCCCCTCCTCCAGTTTACGACGGGTCTCACCCGTGTAGTGGAGGTTGTATTGGGAGCACCAGACTCAATAAATGACCCCCAGCAGATTCACGGGTGAAGTGTTGCCTCACCTGGAAGGACTGTTTGGGGCCCTGAGGGGAGGTGAGGGAGAAGGTGAATGGGCAGGTGTAACACTTTGGCCGGTTGTAGGGATAAGTGCCCGGAGGGGCATTAGTGGGGAGGGAGTTAAGGACATTTCCATAGACGCTGAGTTCCTCCAGCCACTTGTGTGTGTCACATCATCTGTGCAAGCCACCAGGGTTTATTAAATTGAATCGACTTTATTACTTAAATCCTTCATATACATGAGGAGTAAAAATCTTTACATTACATCTCCATCTAAATGTGCAATGTGTGATTTATAGCAATTTATATTAAATAGTATGTACAACAGGACAGTCAATATAACATAGAAGTACAATTGTATCAGCGTGATTTAATCAGTCTGATGGCCTGGTGGAAGAAGCTGTCCCGGAGCCTGTTGGTCCTGGCTTTTATGCTGCAGTACCGTTTCCCAGATGGTAGCAGCTGGAACAGTTTATGGTTGGGGTGACTCGGGTCCCCAGTGACCCTTCGGGCCCTTTTTACACACCTGTCCACGTAAATGTCCTGAATAGTAGGAAGTTCACATCTACAGATGGGCCGGGCTGTCCGCACCACTCTCTGCAGGGTCCTGCGATTGATAGAAGTACAATTCCCACACCAGGCAGTGATGCAGCCAGTCAGGATGCTCTCAACTGTGCCCCTGTAGAAAGTCCTTAGGATTTGGGGGCCCACATCAAACCTCTTCAACCGTCTGAGGTGAAAGGGGTGCTGTTGTCCCTTTTTCACCATACAGCTGGTGTGCACAGACCACGTGAGATCCTCTGTGATGTGTATGCCTCTGGATTTAAGGCTGTTCACTCTCTCAATCCCAGGTCCATTGATGTCAATAGGGGTTAGCCTCTCTCCATTCCTCCTGTGATCCACAACAACCTTTTTTTTTTAGTGACGTTGACGAAGAGGTTGTTTTCTTGACACCACTGTGCCAGACGCTCTAACTCTCTGGAATATGGATAGCTGGCATGGCTCCTTTAAAGATCCTTTAAAGGACAGCCCCACTAATTGGCAGCCATGTTTAGGCACCGGAGTTATGATATTTAAAGAGCATCTGAACTGAGGTTCGGGGCTCAATCATCAGCTCAACTTTGGATTCTCACAGCGTCTAGTTTAGAACCCAGTCTTCGTTTCAGTCTCGTTTCATGTCTCCATTCTATTCTCGGATGCTCCAGCATTTGGGCCCTCCCCATCCTCGCCTAGGTCTCCCGTCACAGTGTGTGCTGCTTTGGATTCCCAGCCTCTGCAAAGTACCTCATGTTCATGTCCATGAGGTTGCTGGACGGAGCTGGTTCACATCGTCACGATACTTGCCCTTGGTTAAGTGACGCCAGCCTCACACCCATGAGGTTGATGTGTAACGGCTTTCCATAATGTCTAGAAGGCCAGAGGACGGACAATTGGAGATGAGTTTGCCAGAATAAATCCTGGGAAAGGGATGTGCCATCCCAAGACCCTTCCCTGATGAGGGAACTCATTTTATTTAGAATATTTTTTGTTAAAGTCACAATCCAAAGATAACATTCAATAGCCCAAAATCATTAGCATTCTCACGAAATCCAGAGAGCGGAGCTTCGGACAATGGTGCCTAACAGCGACTCTTTTGCTTGCATCTTTGGAAACAGCTCTATTTCGATCTTTGATATCTCTTTTTTTATCCCTTCAGAGTTCTTTGAAGACCCTGACCCGGAGTTACACACTGATTTCGGTTCTTCGCGGAAATGGTGACCTGCTCTGAGGGTCTCACGACCGGCCGTTTTCGATATGCCAAGGATGCGGCCTAGAAGACTAGCACACCTTTAGGGTGCCGGATTTTCGTGGCTCTGGAAGTGGACAGTTTCGAGGTCGGTGCCGCCGCAGAAAATTGGTGTGTCGTGGAAGATGGAAGATGGAAGATCAGCAAGCTGGCTGCTGTCTGTGTGCCCAGAGACCCAAGTTCTTTGGGCACAGAGCTCAGAGAAAAGTGACGGAGCAGACTTTTAACACCATAAATTGGTGAGTCATTTTGTTATGTCTCCCCTCTCGCTGTGAAACGGAGATACTTCTTTTCCCCTTATTAGGGAGAGAGAGAGAGCCTGTGGTATGTCGAATTACCGGGTGAACGAGTGGTCTTTGTGGTACTGCAAGTCTGTGTCTTTATTGATGCTTTGCTGCACGCTCGAGTGCTCGGTGGGAGGTGCAGATGCTTTGTTGCTGGTGGGGGGTGTCATTGCTTTGCTGCTGCTTGTGTGTGGGAGGGGGAGCTGGGGGATGATTTGGGGTTCTAACATTTAACTGTCATTCATTCTTTGGGGCACTCCTCTGGTTTCGTGGATGCTTGAGAAGAAAAAGAATTTCAGGATGTATATCGTATACATTTCTCTGACATTAAATTGAACCTATTGAAATCCAATCCATTTGCAGGACTTCCAAGCATTGGAACTCTTCACAGTTCCAGATCCAACCTTGTTTTAGGCACTTAAAGGAACCAACCATTGCCTCACTAATTACTGTGTCTGGATTAACCACATTTTTCTTTACTTCAACTAGCATCGTCTGCAACCCAATTGTGTCTCTTTTTATTGTTTCCATTGATACAGCAACTTCAACTGCTCGGTGAAGCATGAGCTGTGATTCAGTTAGAAGCTATTTTTGAATGCTTTCTTATGATATTCCACAACTAAATAATCACTGGGCACATCAATAAGCTCATTACCGAATAGGCAATGCTCAGAAAATTTTGTTCAATTGAAAAAGACTCCCCTGCCTATCGATTCCTCTTAGGAAATAAAAAGCATTCTGCAATCAACAATGGTTTCTGTTCTAAATGTTCCTGCATTGTGTTCGTGATATCAGCAAAGCTCATTTCAGCTGGTTTTGTTGGAGCAGCCAAACTTCTAAGCAATCTGTATACTCTTCCAACAACTACACTCAGCAAAACTGGAACTCATTTCTAATCGACTGTTCCATTTGCTTTAAAATATGGCTCAATTTCTTTAGTGTACATAACTCAGTTGTCTGTTGTGCAATCGCACATGTCAGTCCTTCGGATGTAGCCAGCCATTTCTGCATTTTTAATTTATGATTATCATCATCCGGTACTCGCTGTTTATGAACCTGTGAATTCTTTTTATTAACTCAACCAGCTCAGTCCCCTTACAAAGAGAAAAAAAATGTGCTGCAGTTTTTTTCAACTCAAATGTCTCTTTCTCCTCCCTTCTCTGAAGAGAAATGTGCCGTGCATTTTTTAATTCAAACGTCTCTCTATGCTTCGACAGGTAAGTCTCAGGTTTGTTTTCAAATAACCTCATCACCACTGTTCTGTTTTGTAACTCTAAAAACTAATCTAAAGAAAAACGTGGTAACCCAAAAGAATGTGTATGCTTAGCTTTACTTTAGTGAAATAAGCACATAAGATGTGTATGGTGACATATGCCATTCACGTACCTCTACATATACCCTACTGTGAATTATGTAATCAACAAAGGATACTTAATCAAACAATATACTCACAATATTTCTCAAATTTTACTGAAAAATTAAATACACTACAGATTAAAAATTAAAAATGTTTTGGCCTGTCCCCTAAAACCCTCACTAATTTTTATAGGTGCACCGTAGAAAGCATTCTTCTAGGGTGCATCACAACCTGGTATGGAAGTTGTCTTGTCCAAGACCGGAAGAAGCTGCAGAAGATCATGAACATAGCCCAACACATCACACAAACCAATCTTCCATCCTTGGACTCACTTTACACCGCACGATGTCGGAGCAGTGCTGCCGGGATAATCAAGGACACGACCCACCCAGCCAACACACTTTTGTCCCACTTCCCTCCAGGAGAAGGTTCAGGAGCATGAAGATTCGTATGGCCAGATTTGGGATCAGCTTCTTTCCAACTGTGATAAGACTGCTGAACAGATCCTAACTTCCAAATATCTGGACCTGACTTGTACTACCTTACTTTCCCTTTTCTATTTTCTAATTATGATTTATAATTTAAATTTTTATTATATTTAATTCGATTTGTACTTCAGGGTGTGCGAAGCGCAGAAACAAATATCGCTGTGAAGATTGTACACTCTAGTATCAATTGTTTGGTGACAATAAAGTAACTAAGTACACATTTAAAGAGGTGCCTACTACACACATTTTCTTCCAATTAAATTCCTTTAGCACTAACTAGATCATCTCCAATTCACCATGAACAAGGCATGAGAGATACATTGACCTGAAACTTTATTTATTGGCATAGCTCGACAAAAGACTCCCACTTACATGTGAAAACGTTTGGTTTAAGCTCTTTAACCATGTGGACATGCTGACCTCTGACACAAGAGCACAGGACTGAGTTTTCCAGTGGTTGTGTTTGGGGGAATGTGCACCTGAACTTGGTTAAGCCAGGTAAAGATCCGTGACTTCATTATTTTGAATAGATGAGTGGAGTAGGTGAGAGTGAGAAATTTTAGATAGTTTCTTCCATTCAGGGGCAGCACGGTACTGTAGTTGTTAGTGTAACACTTCACAGCGCAGCCGTAAGATTATGGTTAATTCCTAATGCTGTCTGCAAGGAGATTGCAGGCTCTCAAGGTAACCACGTGAGTTCCATCTGGGTACCCTGGTTTCCTCCCACATTATAAATACGTACAGTATGGATTAGTAATTTGTGGGTGTGTTATTTTGGTGTCAGAAATGTGGCGATGCTTACGGGCTATCCCATCACAACCTCAGACTGCTTTGCTCATTGACGCAAGCGCCTCATTTCACTATACATTTCGCTGTTTCAAGGTACACGAGACAAGTGAAGCCAATCATCGATTTTTTTTATTTTAAATTTTTACACGATCTGAATGTTGTGAAGTTCTCATTTTGTACATTCGAGTAATTTAAAAAATACTTAACTTCGAGTGTTTGTGAATTTCCTCCTTTTGGAAACCTTGGCAGCCATTTGTGCTGCAGATTCTGTGGTTATTAGAGCATGCTGGCGCTTATAAATTAAATGGAGTATCTGTGCCCAGTGTGGGCACCACATTTTGGAAGAGATATGAAGGAATTGGAGAAGGTTGAGAGGAGATCCAGCCAAAACAACTCCAGCAATAAGGGACTTTTAGTCAGAATCTGAATCAGGTTTATTATCACCGACATACGTTGTGAAATCTGCTGTTTTGCAGTAGCAGTACGTTGAAATACTTTTTAAAATTACCATAAGTTACAATAATAAATATAAAAATAAATTTTAAAATATTGTAAAAAGAGAACAAAGTTCTCACCGATTCATAAATGTTCAAAACTGGCTTTAACTCTGAAATGATTCTGCAACCTATGGACTCACGTTCAAGAATTCTGCACCTCATGTTCTCAATATTATTTATTTACTGACTTATTTTATTTGTATTTGCACAGATTGGTTGTTTCTCGGTCTTTGTGTGTAGTTTTTCATTAGTTCTAGTGTGTTTGTTCTACCGCGAATGCTTGCGAGAAAATGGACCTCAGGGTAATGTGTTCGTGTCAAGGTGTGCTCTCGGACGACTGGAGCCAGGAGCAGAGGTATGGCAGGCTTTCAGTCGCAAAAGCACTGACAATGACTTGAGCTCGGGAGCGGAGGACAGCGGGCTCACCACTCGACCGAGGAGCGGAGGGCGGCAGACTCCCCATGAAGTGACGGAAAGAAGGGGTTAGGCAGAGGAATACCAACAGAGCCTCGGGGAGGGACTGAGCGACATCACGAGACAAATCATTCTCCACAACACAATGACCCCGCTAAGGCACTGAACAAGAGTCCTCTTTAACTAATCATAGAATGTGGGAAACCCGTGCCAGTCACAATGAACTAGACAAGATTAAACTGGTGACCCACTCTAAATACTTAGTGACAAATGCAACCATTTATTGGGTGTGGGACAGTACTTAGTTTTCTGCAGTGGGTGCCGAGCCATTTGAATCTGGAGACTTAATAAATTAATTTTAATCTCTGGAATTGGTGGTCGTCTCCAGTTGGAGTATGAGACAAAAATTACTACCTTTTCTTACATCCTTTCTTTGTTTTCATAGCCCATCTTTCTTGTACATTGTTCACTCTTGTAACACTTAGTAAAACAATCATAAGCAGCAAGATTAATGTCTCATTCTGGACTTCTGAAGAATCTTTTGATTGCAGAAGTACTAGAATCCAACAGAGGCATAGATTGTGTGAATGTGCTCAGTCTTCTTCCCCAACGCTGGGGAAATCCACAAAAATCTTAGGCACATGCGCATATATATGGCATGTCTGCATTCTTTCATGCATTGAATTGCTGCCGTGTGATTGGCTGATTAGATACTGGCATTGACAGCTAGTCACATTCCACTTTATCAGGTGTGCTTAATAAAGTGGCCACTGAGTGTACTTCTGTAATTGTTCAGTGAATTTTCCAGTAATTACGGGGCAATTGCTTCGGTATGTTCTTTAGAAACCTCTTCGCTTTCAGTAGCAGGTGTCGTGCCACTTGAATCTGGCTCCGCGACTCTTACTCTGCTCTGAGCCTGAGGCTGTGGGCCTGCTCCGGTTGCTCCAGACTTCGCGTCTGTGGACTCACTTTCATTCTGAATGCCGTTTGCTTGCTTTTATTGTTCGCAGAAGTTGTTTTTTACTCCCTCTCACTGCAGGTTGGGATTTTTTTTTAATGGGATCTTTAGGGTTTATTGTTTTGTGGCTGCCTCTAATGAGACAAATCTCAAGGTCGTATAATTTATACATACTTTGATAATAAATGCACTTTGAACTATCTTATAGGTTAATTGTTATCAGTGGAATTTTGTTATCTCTAATCTGACTATGATGCAATATGGCTGTTTGTTCACCAAGTACAGAACAGAAACAGGCTTTTTGGCCCATTTAGTTTATTCTTTTGTCTTTTTCTTTCTACTGTCAATCTCTTTTTTTTGTTCTTGTGACACTTAGTAAAATGGCCATAAGCAACAAGTTTTACGCCTCATTCTTGGCTTCCGAAGAACATTTGGATCACCAATAGGATTGAAATAAGCTGCAGAGAGTTGTAGACACGGTCAGCTCCATCACGGGCACTAGCCTTCGTAGTATCCAGGGCACCTTCAACGAACGATACTTCAAAAAGGCAGCGTCCGTAATTAAGGACCCCCGTCATCCACGACATGCTCCCTTCTCATGGCCACCATCAGGGAGGAGGTACAGAGGCCTGAAGGCACTCACTCGATGATTCAGGAACAGCTTCTTCCCCTCTGATTTCTGAATGGACGTTGAGTCCATGAATACCACCTCACTATTTTTTATTTCCTGTTTTTGCACTACTTATTTAACTATTACATATATATATACACACTTATTGTAATTCAGTTTTGTTTTTCTCTCTATTTGAGTCCAGTCCAGCATTGCATCATGGCTAATTTATTATCCCTCTCAACCACATTCTCCTGCCTTCTCCCCATAACCTTTGACTCCTTCACTATGAAGAACCCAACAACCTCTGCTTTAAATATACCCAATGACTTGCCCTCTCCAGCCGACTGTGGAAATAAAATGCACTGATTCGCCACCCTCTGTCTGAAACCCTTGTCATCTCTATTCTGAAAGGTCGTCTTTACTTGGGGTACCGTGTTCTGTTCTGGTCACCTCACTACAGGACAGATGTGGATACTATAGAAAGAGTGCAGAGGAGATTTACAAGGATGTTGCCTGGATTGAAGAGCGTGCCTTATGAAAATAGGCTGAGTGAACTTGGCTTTTTCTCCTTGGAGGGACAGAAGATGAGAGGTGACCTGGTAAAGTTGTAGAAGATGATGGGAGGCATTGATCATGTGGTTAGCAAGAGGCTTTCTCCCAGGGCTGAAATGGCTAACACGAGAGGGCATAATTTTAAGATGCTTGGAAGTGGGTACCGAGGGGATGTCAGGGGTAAGTTTTCACACAGAGAGTATTGGGTGCGTGGAATGCACTGCTGGCAATGGTAGTTGTAGGCAGATACAATAGGATCTTTTAAGAGACTTTTAGATAAGTACACGGAGCTTAGAAAAATAGAGGGCTATGCGGTAAGGAAATTCTAGGCAGTTTCTAGAGTAGGTTACATGGTTGGCACAACATTGTGGGCCGAAGGACCTGTAATGTGATGTAGATTTCTATGTTCTATGTTTATTTTCAGAGCACGAAAAAGTCTGCAGATGCTGGAATTCCAAAGCAACATGCACAAAATGCTGGAGAAACTCAGCAAGTCTATGGAAAGGAATAAACAGTCGACATTTCAGAACTGGAGAAGCGTCTCGAGCTGAAATGTTGACTGTAGATTCATTTCCAAAGATGCTGCCTCACCTGCTGAGTTCCTCCAGCATTTTCCATTCTGAGGCTGTGCCCTATGATCCTAGACTCTCCGCTATGGGAAGCATCCTCTCCACACTCACTCTCTCTAGGCCTCAAGGAGAGATGACGGATGGGGCGCAGGGAAATATCAGCCAAGGCTGTTCTCTCCAATCTGGAGTTGCCAATTGAAAAGTCTGCGGCCATTATAAGCTTCAGAGAAAGGCAGGTTCATAATTCAATCAAATAAAGCTGTAGGGATGATATCACTGTCTTCGATGTCCAATGAAGAGAAGACCTATTGACCGCAATATCTTTTAATCAACCTGCAGAAGACTGAAGTAGCATTTTTATTTCTTCTGTATAACGTTTGGCATACATCTGCACTATGCCCAAGGGCTTCAACACCAAATTCTTGACTCCAATCCAAAATCCACTCAGCTACGTTCTAAAGATGTTTCTTGACTAGAATATCTTCTGGCGGTGGAATGCCATACAAAGTCAATTTATGCAGACATTATTGAAATAGAACAGTAACAGAAGCTGCAGCGACTTCTTTCAGTAAGGGAAATACTGCGAGTGGAGGATTCATCATCATTATTACGTCCCGTGTCGTATGGCGTGGACGATCATGGACTTCCATGACCATGATTGTTCTAGAAGGGCTGTATTTCGATCAATCAATAGTATTTCTTATTGCAACTTAAAGTATGTTTTATGTTTTACTTCACACGGCTGCTGCAAAACAAAAGATTTTGTGACATATGTCAGTGATAATTAACTTAATTTTGATTATGAATCATAAAGCAAGATTGGAAAAAGCAGAGAGCACTCAGCAGGTCAGGCAAGTGAGATTTTTCAAATCACCGTCCTTTTATCAGAACGAACTTTATTTAATTTGAGCAGTGGGGAATCAATGTTTCAACGCATGGTTTGAATATTCTGTGGTGATTTTATATTTTCCATCCTGCTCCTCAAAGTCTGCATTCAGAAGTTGCCCAGTGTGCAACTTTGAAATTTTCATTTGCCTCTGAACTGATTGCTGTATCGCTTGTTTCCGAGGCTGCTTTCTTCCAGAAATAACCCTCCGCGGGTTTAGCCATCAAAAGTCTTAGTGTCCATCAAGGCAAGACTTTTCAGAACTTCTCCTTGAAGTATTTCACACCCACTTCTTCAGCGACAGCTGCAAATCCAATTTCTCTTCCCCTCACTGGGTTCAAAGGGTTGAATTTAATATACAACTGTATGCAACCCGGAATTCTTACTCTTCACAGACAGCGACAAAACAAGAAACCCCATCGAATGAATGATTGAAACAGCAGAAACCCAAAGCTTCCCTCCCCCTCCTGTCGGACAAGCAGCAGCATCAAACCTCTCTGCCCCCATTTGCACCAGGAGAAGCATCAATCCCCCACCCCCCTGTACCATGCAAGCAATAGCAAAAGCCCCCCAAAGAGACCTTGATCCAGGGTCCATCAAAAACTACTTTCCAAGCACAAATCACACTTGCTCTCCCCACAAACCCAATAAAATCAACCTGGAGATGTTTGTCCTTATTTTCAAAAGTTAAAAGATGCTCTGTCTTGCAAGACCAGTGTTTATCAATGATATGTTGCTGCTAGATCCTGCCAGTCACAAAGTCACTGGGACATGACTGACACATTACTGAACCTAATCACAACAGCAATGGATTTAATATCTTTAGAAACAGACTTGACTTCCCCTGTGTGCAATATGTTGAAAATTTTAAAGGGAGCTATATTTCAAATTGCTTGCAATGTGCAGACTCTGTCTTGGGGCCATTTTGTGGTCTGCTCAAAGAAAGAATGAGGAGAATTCTACCAGGAAAATAATGTGAAGTAAAAGAATAGTGAATAAATGGCCACTGTTGCACATTTATCATTCTTAAATACAGTAATAGCCTGTTATCAACATTCTTAAATATTGTTTATCTAGAATCTAACCATTACTTCTGGGTAGTGGAGTGGAGCTGCATCTCTACCAAAGGCGTATCTTCTCTCTGCTAGCCTGTCAGTGAAGCACCAATTTCACCCACCCCGGACATTCGAAGATTCAAAGGAAGTACATTTATTATCAAGGTACGTATGCAGAATACAACCCTGAATTCATCTTCCCGGAAGCAGTAACAAAACAAAGCAACACCAGAGAATCTCTTCTAGAAAACATCAAACATCCAAACCGCGAGAAAAAAGAACTAATTGCATAAACGGAAAAAAGCGAGCGACAATGCAGAATATCAAACACGAACCAGGAGTCCAGGAGTATTCAGTTTAGTTCAGCTCAGTGCTACGCTGCTAGCCCTCTGCAGTCTATAGGGCCATTTTTCACCAATCCCTCAATACCCTGATCTTTGGTCGCCCCAATCAAACCGCTTAAAAACAGCAAATTAAAAAAAGATTAACTAAAATCCGGGAACACCTGCAACGTGAACCTCAAAGTCCCCCAAAATCAGTCCACAGCCTTGCCAATCAATCCTGACAATGTGGATCCCAAGACTCCTACACTTCCCTCCAACGGCAGCTAGTGAGAGGGAGAGGAAGACCAGACAAACACAGGCAGATGGTGCCGAACACCGTCCCGTCCTCGTCGAGTTCAACCTTGCTCAATGCCTCAATGGGAGAGAAGCAATGGAATTGATCATGGGCTTGTACCATCGACGCCTCAATCAGAGAGAAACAATGGAGTTGATCATGAGCTTGTACCATCGATGCCTCAGTCGGAGGGAGGCAATGGAGTCGATCATGGACTCCTGTCCTCAATGCCTCAATCGGAGAGAAGCAATGGAGTCAATCATGGGCTTGCACCATCAACGTCTCAGTCGGAGAGAAGCAATGGAATCAATCATGGGTTTGCACCCCGTCTCCAGGCTTCCAAACCTCCAGGCTGCACACTTAGCTCCAAACCTCAATAATCTCCCTTGGAGCCAGCAAAGCTCAGTCAGCCAAAAACACACCGTCAGAACATATTCTAACTGCACACGGTCTGATAGTAGAATCAAAGTTCAAAGTACATTTATTATTAATGTATATTTTATATAATCTTGTTATTTGCCTTCTTGCAGGCAGCCACAAAACCAAGAACCCCAACAGAACCCATTAAAACAAAAGACTGTGCAAACACCCAGTGAGCAGAGAGAGAAAGAAAAACACAAATGGTGCAAAAAAATAAAGCAAGCAAACAGCATTCAGAGCTGAAGTTCACAAAGCCAGGCATCACAGCAGTCGATCCAGACGTCTACTCGTAGCAGGCCACAGCCTCAGTCCAGCAGAGAGACGAGCAAACCCTGCGGAGGAGCAAGCCCAACCGTCTCTCCCCATTTCAATCGTATTTGAAAGAAGAAGAAGTAAAAGAAGTAGTTTTGTGAACTGTCTGCAGGACGTCGCCACGGATCGCATTGCTCGCTGGCGCCATGTTGAACATTTTCTTTTCTATCTACTCCAGAAGACACAAAAGCCTGAAACCGCATAGCTCCAGGCTCAAGGGAAGCTTCTACCCCACTACAATCAGACTATTGAATGGTTCCCTAGTGTGATAAAATGGACTCCTGACCTCACAATCTACCTCTACACCACACTTGCACTACAACTGTAGCACCTTATGCTCAGTTTATTGTTTCTGTTTTTGTTATACTACCTTAATGCACTGCTGCAATCAAATATTCCCACTGCTGCCTGTAAAGAGTTTGTACATTCTCCCTGTGACTGCGTGGGTTCCCTCCAGGTGCTCTCGTTTCCTCTCACAGTCCAAAGACAAACTGGTAGTGTTATAACTCCAGCCCCCTCCTTTGTGAGAATCGCAAGAGAGAGAGAGAGCAGCCTTACGGTTTGGAATGTGGGCTGGCCGCTCAGCCAGACAAAAGCCTTGGACATAGCCATTGTCTTGGGAGACACCTTTGTGGAATAAGGAACTGGACTATGTGCAAACCCTCAGGGCAATGTGAGATGGGTGATGGGGGAAAGATTGCCTCACCCCCACCCAAATTGACATCTACAACCCTGCCAGTCCAGATAAAAAGTGGGCTGCCGAGGCGGGGCCTCAGACGCACCAAGGAGACACACGAAGAAGACACGATAGCGCTTCCCGTCGGAGCGGGAAGCCATTCTGAAGGAAGCCACGTGCGTTAGATTCCGGATCGGGAGTCTGTGGCTGGAACCAAAAGGAAAAACCGCTTTAACTAACAACAGGGATTTGCTTCGCAAGGACGACGGGCAAGTGTTTCTTCTCTCTCTCTCCAACACGTGAAATGCCAGCGGTTCCCGAAACAGGGAAGCCTGCAGACTTTGAGTGACTCTTATATTCCATTGGACTCAGTATCCCCTAGACAACGATAGAGCTTATTTTTGATTGATTATTACTATACCTGTGCTTTAGATTGAGCTTTGACGATGTATATGATCTGAATGTTTTGTATTAACCATATGTTTGTGCCCCTTTATAAATAAAACGTTTGAAAATAGTATCATCAGGCTTCAGCGGACCTCTCTATCTTTGCTGGTAAGTCACCCGGTTACTGGGGAACGTAACAGTAGACAAACTGGTTATTGTAAATTGTCCTGTGATTAGGCTAGGATCAAACTAGGGGATTGCTAGGCGGTTTAGCTCGAAGTGCTGACGGGGCTTATCCTGCACTGTTGCTGCAAGGGGAGCCCAAGCGCCTGGACACAGGCACAGAGGCAGCATCGGGAGGCGTTAGCACAGTCGCGAGCGTGGAATGGGTATCCAGGTGGGTCTTCGACACGGAGACAAGGTTCACACGGAGAATCCAGGATAACAATGCGGAACTTAGAACTAAAGCACCATGAAACAAGGTTACTCATGCAAGAGTCAACCAACGAACTGGCAGCTCCTTGTTGTGATTACAGAGCTTTTATCCCGCATTTACTGATTGAAGGCAGGTGTGTGTAGTTTAGTGGAACTGGGAATGATTGGAAATCAGATGAGCGGATTAAGGCCCGATTAAAGAGGTAATAGCAAGGTGGGGAATTGCCAAACGAGACCATGACAGCTGTATCTCAATAAATAAATAAATATGTAGATAGATAGACAGGTATTTAGATAAATAGATACAGACATAGATAGATAAATAGATAGACTGATAAATAGATGAATGAATGGATAAGTGATCCATTTGGATCACATGCGAAGCCAGGTTTGTACCTGTACCTTGGCATATGTGTTAATATGTGTTAATAAATGAATTTACCATTTTACCTACTCTTCACAAATCCTGGTGGAGTTCAGTGCCGGTCAGGGCTTCAGGAAGACCTTTTCTCCTCTATATCAAAGATTTATTAAGTCCACCTGAGAGTGCTGACGGGGCTTCAAGTTCAATGTTACATTCTAAAGTTACCTATTTTGAAAGAGCTTAGTAATGTCAGCCTTGGATTTGAGCTCAAGCTTCAGGAGGGGGATTTTAACACAGAACTTTCTGATTCATCATCTTCAGGATGACGATGATAATGATGTGCCACATCGTATGTCTTGACCATGACTGTTCTTGGCAGATTTTTTCTCCAGAAGTGGTTTGCTATTGCCTTCTTCTGGGCAGTGTCTTTACAAGACGGGTGACCCCAGCCATTATCAATACTCTTCAGAGATTTTCTGCCTGGCGTCAGTGGTCACATAACCAGGACTTGTGATATGCACCAGCTGCTCGTACGACCATCCACCACCTGCTCCCAAGGCTTCACGTGACCCTGACTGAGAAGGGTTAAGCAGGTGCTACACCTTGCCCAAGGGTGACCTACAAGCTATCAGAGGGAAGAAGCGCCTTACACCTTCTTTGGTAGAAATGTATCTCCACCTCACCAGTCTGATTCAGAGTGGCACAGATTTACTGTACCCCACCAATAAGTCCTTTTGGTTAAGGCTGAGCTTGCATCTCACCCTGTAAACATTTATTTATTGAGATACAGCATGCAATAGGCTCTTCTGGCCCTTGGAGCTGTGCCACCCAGCAATCTTTTGACCTAATCACAGGACAATTTACAATAACCAATTAGCCTACCAAGTGTTATATCTTTAGCCTGAGAGGAAACCGGACTACCCAGAGGAAACCCACACAGTCACGGGGAAAATGTGCAAATTCCTTACAGGCAGCGGCGGGAATTGAACCTGGGTTGCCTGTACTATAAAGCATTGTGCTAACCACTACACTACTGAGCTGCCATAAATGGTGGCTGTCAATTGGTCTCCTCTTCTAATTTATACGAATCAACTTGATTGCAAAGGCAAATACTGAGAGCACTGTAAACCTGAAGTTAAAACTAAAGCTGAGAAATAATCAGCATGTCACACAATATTATTGAAGAAAAAAAGTTGCTGTTTCACGTGGATCGTCTTTTTGGCTCCCAGTATTTCCAGCAGTAATTAGATGCAGACTCAGAGTTTTAGGGATAGGAAGAGGGAAAAATGAAATAAAAGTCACCTTGAGAAGATGGCAGAACCATTCCCCTCATTTTCGTTGTGTGGGGTCTGGTGTCCATTGAAGCTTTGACAGGGCCTGAGGGATTGCTACTGTCAGTTGCCTGGTATTTGTCTTTCCCATAATTCCATGCTGTGTCCATGCCCACCTGTCAGACATTACAATGGGTACAACATTTCCTTCGTTCAGGTCTGACGCCTCCAGCCAGCTGTCCAAAGCCAAAATAACAATTTGCTTTTGATTTTTGTCCCCTCATTCCACGGCCAGCTGTCCAGAACTATAGCAGCTGATGTGAGTCTTGCTTGCCTTTACAAAGTTAAAAGGATTCTTTCTCCTGACAGGTTAAACAGCAGTTTGAGCCTCTCACACTCTTCACCAAAGCAGCTCCTGACCGGTCTGGCTTACACTAATCCTCCTTTCACCAAAACTGCACCCCCCTGGGTCGTCTCAGGCTCGCTCAGCTCGTTCTCGTCTAGGGGGAGCAACCTTTGGCCCCGCCAAACAGGATAATCAGCTTGTGTGTATGCTGTGTGATGTCCTGGCCTCGCCAAAAAACAGACAGGACATCATATGCAAATAAATGATTACAATTTATAAAGATTACTATCACTAAGTGATTAATAATGATACAGTATATATGAAGGAAATGAAAATAAAGAAAAGGCGCCAAACTTATCAAAGTCCAAACCACTTCGTGCACAACCGTTGGAGCTCAATTACTGAAGTCTTCTGGCCACCATTTGATCCCCTCCGAACTCCTCGACTTGCAGCTCAGGACCACCTGAAGAGGTCAACCAAGCACATCTATCTTCGTCTCCTTTCCTCGGGGTACCTCCTGGGGTCCATTCCTCGCCCAGTTTACAGCATCGCGTCCTCTCTCTAACCCCCTCGCGCCGATCTCCCCAAAAGCCCGCCAACAATAGCTTACAGACTCAAAAGAAAGAACAACATTAATCCCAACTGGTTAACAAAGGAATACAATTCTCGTTATCAGTAAATTTTAACCCAAACAAGCTTCCAGCACTCTCTCGCATTCCTACTTTTAACAAAACAAAGAAGCCATTTTGATTAACGTACGCAGTAACAAAGAAAAAGAAGAAACCCCCTTTACATTGGACTGCAGCCAATTAAAACTTCTTCTGACTATGCTGAAGAGGTTTAAATTTTCTCTTGGACGGGAGTTCAGCGAGACCCTCTCTCGCTGCTCCCCCTCTGTGATCTTTGCCGTCCTCCGACGTTTTGACCATGTGCTCACCCAGACACATTACTATCCAGCTGGCCTCCTTCCCCTCCCCACAACTTCTCATTCTGGCATCATACACCTTCCTACTCTGTCTCGGCCCAAAACGTCGACTATATATTTGATGCTGCCTGATTTGTTGAGTTCCTCGAGCATTTTGTGTATGTTGCTTTGGATTTCCAGCATCTGCAGAATACCTTGTGTTCATAATTTTGGCATAGCCCTTTACACTTTTGAACCATCCTTGGAGATATAAGACAAAATTTAAACCTGAAGCAATGTGCTTATGGGGATATGTTGAGCAAGCTATGCAGAAGTTCTTTAAAGTGCTCGGTAACATGCCGAACATAGAACATCGAACAGTACAGCAGAAGGACAGGCCCTTCGGCCCACAATGTTGTGCCGATCCAATTACAGTGCCTATAAAAAGTATTCACCCTCCCCCCCCCAAGCAGTTTTCATGTTTTATTGTTTTACAACACTGAATCACAATGGACTTGATTTGGCTTTTGTTGACACTGGTCAACAGAAAAAGAGTCTTTCATGTCAAAGGGAAGGCAGATCTCCACAAAGTGTTCTAAATTAATTACAAAAATAATTGATTGCAAAAGTGTTCGCCCCTTTCAAGTTAGTATTTATTAGATGCACCTTTGGCAGCAATTACAGTCTTGAGTCGGTGTGGATAGGTCTCTATCAGCTTTGCATATTTGGACACTGTAATTTTTCCTCATCCTTCTTTACAAGGCAGCTCAAGCTCTGTCAGATTGCATGGGGGTTGAGAGTGAACAGCCTTTTACAAGTCCAGCCACAAATTCTCATTTGGATTGAGGTCTGGACTTTGACTTGGCCACTCCATGGTCTTGCATGGTCACTCAGTTTTTGAGGACAGGCTGTTCTAGGCAGACTTACAGCTGTGCAATATTATAGACAATAGACAATAGGTGCAGGAGTAGGCCATTCAGCCCTTCGAGTCAGCACCACCATTCAATGTGATCATAGCTGATCATCCACAATCAGTACCCTGTTCCTGCTTTCTCCCCATAATCCCTTGACTCTGCTATCTTTAAGAGCTCTATCTAACTCTTTCTTGAAAGCATCCAGAGAATTGGCCTCCACTGCCTTCTGAGGCAGAGCATTCCATAGATCCACAACTCTCTGGGTGAAAAAGTTTTTCCTCAACTCCATTCTAAATGGCCTACCCCTTATTCTTAAACTGTGGCCTCTGGTTCTGGACTCCCCCAACATCAGGAACATGTTTCCTGCCTCTAGTGTGTCCAATCCCTTAATAATCTTATATGTAATCAGACCCCCTCTCATCCTTCTAAATTCCAGTGTATACAAGCCCAGTCACTCCAATCTTTCAACATATGACAGTCCCGCCATCCGGGGAATCAACCTCGTGAACCTACGCTGCACTCCCTCAATAGCAAGAACATCCTTCCTCAAATTTGGAGACCAAAACTGAACACAATACTCCAGGTGTGGTCTCACCAGGGCCCTATACAACTGCAGAAGGACCTCTTTGCTCCTATACTCAACTCCCCTTGTTATGAAGGCCAACATGCCATTAGCTTTCTTCACTGCCTGCTGTACCTGCATGCTTGCTTTCAGTAACTGATGAACAAGGACACCTAGATCTCATTGTACTTCCCCTTTTCCTAACTTGACACTACTCAGATAGTAATCTGCCTTCCTGTTCTTGCCACCAAAGTGGATAACCTCACATTTATCCACATTAAATTGCATCTGCCATGCATCTGCCCACTCACCCAAACTGTCCAAGTCACCCTGCATTCTCCTAACGTCCTCCTCATATTCTTTCTATTTCTTGATGATTGACTTAACCCTACTCCAAGGGATATTCAGTGACTTGAAAATTTTATTGTATCCATCTCCTGACTTGTGATTTACAATAACCTTTTCACATAGTTGCTTGGAGTGTTCTTTAGTCTTCATGGTGTAGTTTTTGCCAGGGTACAGAATCACCAGCAGTTGGACCTTCCAGATACAGATAGATTTTTACTACAGTCAATTGAAACATCTTGACTGCAGGTCGGGTCAGGTCTCCATTTAATTAATTATGTGACTTCTAAAACCACATATAAAAGGGGATGAATACTTACGCAATCAATTATTTTGTGTTTTATATTTGTAATTAATTTAGATCACTTTGTAGAGATCTGTTTTCACCTTGGCATGAAAGAGTATTTTGCTGTTGATCAGTGTCAAACAAAACCAAATTAAATCCAAACTGATTTAGTGTTGTAAAACAATAAAACATGAAAACATCTGGGGGAAGGGGTGAATACTTTTTTATGGGCACTGTAAATTAGTAATCAAACAGGCAACCTAAATAATCCTCTCTGCCTACACAATGCCCGTATCCTTCTATTTTCCTCACATTCATGTGCCTATGTAAACATCTTTTAACAGCCTCTAATATATCTGTCTCTACCCCCACCCAGGCAATGCATTCCAGGCACACATCACTCTTTGTGTAAAAAACCTTGCCCCTCACATCTAGTTTGAAATTAACCCCTCTCACCATAAATGCATGCCCTCTAGTCTTTGACATTTCAACCCTGTGAAAAAGCCAACCCTGTCTGTCTACTCTATCTAATCATCTCATAATGTTATAAACCTCAGCCTCCGCCGCTCCAAAGAAAACAGGTTTCTTTAGCCTCTCATGATAGTACATGGCCTCTAAACCAGGCAGCATCCCGGTAAACCGCTTCTGCTTCTTGTCCAAAGCCCCAACATCGTTCCTATAACGGGGCAACCAGAAATGTACACAATACTCCCAATGTGTCTAACTAGAGTTTTGTAACCTCAACTAATAAAGGCAAGTTTGCTATATGCCTTCCTCACTGCCCTATCAAAATGTGTAGCCACTTTCAGTGAGCTATGAACTTGGACTCCAAGATTCTTCTGCTCATCAACTCAGACTCCAAGATCCCTCTATATAATGCTGTATTCTTTGCCAGTCTTCTATGCTATCCACAACACCACCAATCTTCATTTCATTTGCAAAGTTTTTAAGTACGTGACTGTGTAAAAGCCTTAGGCGTGCACACACACACACACACACACACACACACACACACACACACACACACACACACACACACACACACACACACACACACACACACACACACACACACACACACACACACACAGCGCCTAATCCTTTTGCATGGTACAGCGTTTGTCAACATGGAGAAGGGAAAGAGTTTGTAAATCTGGCGGGAGCAGAGGATGTTGGGAATGGTGAGGGTGGAGCACCGCAGGAGTGGTGTGGGACTGCTAGTAGATAAGGAGTGCCTGGGTGGGGGGGTGTTTGGGGGTGCAGACTCACCCAGCCCCAAGACACCAGGCGAGGTCATTTGATTCCAAACATTTGATTTATTGATCATTACAAAATGTCTCTCTGGTGCTTTCTGCTCCCTTCCCTCTTCCCAACCACGATTCCCCTCTCCCTGCCCCCTTCCCACTCTCAGTCCACATAGAGACCCATATCAGAATCAGGTTTATCATCACTTACATATGTCATGAAATGTGCTTATTTTCTGCAGCAACCATACAGTGCACTATTTAAAATTACTACAGTACTGTGCAAAGATTTTAGACACATATATATGACTTTTGAACAGTACTTTACATCAGAAACAGCAGGTGTCCCAGTACAGATCCCCATGGAACACCCATGATCACAGATCTCCGGCTAGAATAAGTCCACACTTAACCTTCCAAGGAAGTAACGTTTCTGGCATGCCTTCTTTGTGATGACATTTGTTGTGACTGTGAACAAAGTTGCCGGGAGACATTGAGGTCTTTATTCAGCCCAATAAGCAGCCACCATACTGGACACATGCTTGGAAGAAGAGGGATGCCTGACACAATATTCAACATGGTGCCCCAGGATTGGCTGGAAATGTATAGACTGTAAAAGAACTTTGGTAAAGGAATGAGAGTCAACGCCTGGATGTTTATCATTAATAATTTTATTTTATTGTAAATAGGTCTTTAATCCTTATCTAAAGTTTGAAAGTCAATGAATGTTTTATTGTAAACATCTTTAATTTGACTAGGAACAAAGATTCAATGCATAATTTATTGTAAATAACTTTATTGTATGAGGACTCAGATTTAACTAATTTTTTTTCTGTGTAAATGACTTTATTTTGTAAGATTTCTGAATAAAGTATTTTTTTAAAAAAACAATATTACATGACATTTGTTTATGCTAAAGATTAAAGGTAATTGCGGAACAATTCTATAGTTACAATTTATCTACAATGCTTCCTTTGAATTACATATAGTTTTCAAGCACCTCAATCTTCACACCCAAACTCCAGACACTCAAAATGAATGTTAAACCCCATTGACTCTCAAGCTGTATTCATGTGTGCAGATGTCCCAGCTCAATGGGTAGTTCTTGGTTTGCAAAGACCCCCAATCTGCAGCTCCAGGAAGACCATTGTTCAGAGCTGCATTTTAACTTCAATCTACAATCCAAAATCGGGTCTGAAGACTGGATGCTGTCAAAATTAGTATTTTCTATTTACCATAACTGCAGAATGCACCCTAACATCTATGCTCGAGGGCCATTGTATTAGGAAGGGGAAGAGGCAAAAAATATTTGAGCAGAGTTTAAATTTAGGGCATTGGTGGATTGGGAGCCGATATAGGTCAGCAAGCGTAGGGATTAACAAAAGGACCAAAATAAATCAAGTATTCCCTAATATCAGCCAGACTACATTCCCATGGAAAAGAATAATGGCAAATTATTGGAGAGCTTGCAAACAGTGCTTATTCTCCTTTGTACAAAGTTTGTCCTACAGCTCACACAAACCTATTCTTAGATTTAAACGAAGTGTGCTACAAGTGTCATTAACCTATATTCTCTTGCTCCCCATACAGGGTGCAACAATTATGTTCCACACAATATACATCATTCAGAATTTTAATCAAGTGGGGGGGGAAACAGTCATTAATAGAAAATAAAGCTGAGGATTCACACAAGAGCAGGGAATTAGTGTCAGACTGAGATTATCAAAACCAACGTGTTATATCTGAGCATTCAAAATGAATGTCAATTATGCTCATGATTACACTGTGGAATTAATGCTGAAAGATTACCTCTACTTGTTGTAGATAAATATTGCATAATATTGGATTAAAGTTGTTTCCAGGACTTTTTGCCTCCATTGCTGTTGGAAATAATTTGGAAGATGGGTCAGATCAGGTGGCTGATGGTTGGGTTGAGTTGTTCTTCGATCTTGGCAATTTACATGCAGAAGTTTTGGCATTATATAAGGAGACATCATGAGTGTGCTATTGACAGTGATGTGTCATCTGAATGCCTGGCCTTTATGTAGTTATCAATCAGCTGATTGGTCATCATTATAGAAACTTAATTGTGACATGGGGAGGATACCTCGTCGTTGATTAGCTGTGTGGATAACTTCATGCGTTGTGATCTGCAATTTTCCCACATTGGCTCATCAACAGAATCGAGGTCTACATGTCCATTTACAGAATTGTCCATGGAAAACCAGGCTTCTAGGAATTATTTTACATGCCACATGCTGCTTGAGCCATGACTTTCACTGATACCCAGTCAAATTTGTGCCCCCTTTGATCTTAGATACTATTTATGAGCCAATGTGACAAAATTCCCAACCATAATGCAATAACAATACCAATGATAGAAATTGCTCAACATTGTTATGTACCATGCCCTATGACATCACCATTATGTGCCATGTCATATGATATCATCATTATGTGCCATGTCATACAATGTAGGTGATCATGGTCTCATGACCATGATTGTTCTTGGCAAATTGTTCTACCAAAGTGATTTGCCATTGCCTTCTTCTAGGCAATGTCCTTTCAAGATGGGTGACCACCAGCCATTATCAATACTCTTCAGAGACTGTCTTCCTGGCATCAACGGTTACATAACCAGGTCTTGTGATATACACCAGCTGCTCATACGACAATCCACCACCTGTTCCCATAGCTTCACGTGACCCTGATCAATGGGGCTAAGCAGATGCCACACCTCGCCCAAGGGTGACCTGCAGGCTAGCGGAAGGAAGGAGAGCCTTATACCTCCTTTGGTAGAGAAGCATCTCCATCCCACCACCCTGTACTTGAATTATCAAGGCATGGAAGTCTTTAGACCAAGCTCAGGTCAATGGAATTGATATAGGTAGGTACTTGATGGTCATTCAAGATTCTAGATTGTTTAATGTCATTGCCTGTACACAAGTGTAAAGGAGAACAAAATAATTGTCACTCTGGATCCGATGCAGCACTAGAAAAAGTGACAGGTAAAGAATACAATAATAATAAAAGACACAATATATATAAATACCAAAGATAGCTTGTATATGTTGAGCCTATAAAGTGACACTAGGCACATTAATGTCCATACATAAGGTGATTGACAAGAAATGATAAGGTAGCGGTGGTGGGGGGCTGTGGAGGGGTGGGTTATTGGGTGGAGGTGCTGATCAGCCTTACTGCTTGGGGAAAGTAATTGTTTTTGAGGCTGGTGGTCCTGTTGTTGATACTATGTAGCCTCTCCTCTGATGGGATTGGGATAAACTGTCCGTGAAAAGCATGGGTGGGGTCCTTCATGATGTTGCTAGACTTTTTCCGGCACTTTCCTGTACAATGGTCCTTGATGGTGGGTAGGTGGGTGCCGCTGATGCGTCATGTAGGACCCATCCCTGTGCTATACAAGTCTCTCATTCAAGGTTCTGTAAGTACAGACCAGTGGAGAGGCAGGGTAAATTTAAGGCAGCTGTTTCGTTTAGCTAAATACCTGTGTTTGCTTGAATGGCAATAAACTTTCACTAGATATATCCGAAAGAAACTTTTGGTATCTTCTTTTATATTATTGGCTAGCTTACCCTTGGTTGCCATGGTAGTGCAGTGATTAGCACAAAGTGACCTGAGTACATTTCCTGCCACTGTCTGTAAGGAGTTTGTACGTTCTCCCTTTGACCGCCTAGGTATCCCTTGGGAGCTCCAAGCTTTAAATAGAGTGAACGCTCGGGTGGTGACAAGAGAGTGTACAAGACTGAGATCTGCCAACTAGTGGGATGGTGCTGCAGCAACAACCTGGCACTCAGCATCAGTGAGACGAAGGAGCTGATTGTGGACTTCAGGAGGGTAAGACAAAAGAACACATACCAATCCTCACAGAGGGATCAGAAGTGGAGAGAGTCAGCAGCTTCAAGTTCCTCAGTGTCAAGATCTCTGAGGATCTAACCCGGTCCCAACATACCGATGTAATCATAAAGAAGGCAAGACAGGGGTTATACTTCATTCAGAGTTTGAAGAGATTTGGCGTGCCAACAAATACACTCAAAAACTTCTGTAGTTGTACCGTGGAGAGCATTCTGACAGGCTGCAACACTATCTGGTATGGAGGGGCTACTGCACATGACTGGAAGAAGCTGTGCAAGGTTGTAAATCTAGTGAGCTCCATCTTGGGCACTAGCCTACAAAATACCCAGGACATCTTTCGGGAGCAGTGTCTCAGAAAGGCAGCGTCCATTATTAAGGACCTTCAGCACCCAGGGCATGCCCCTTTCTCACTGTTACCATCAGGCAGGAAGTACAGAAGGCTGAAGGCACACACTCAGCGATTCAGGAACAGCTTCTTCCCCTCTGCCATCCGATTCCTAAATGGACATTGAAGCTTTGGACACTACCTCACTTTTTTTTATTATACGGTGTTTCTGTTTTTGCACATTTTAAAAAATCTATTCAATATACATAATTGATTTACTAGTTTATTTATTATTATTACTATTTAATTTTATTATTTTTTCTCTCTGCTAGATTATGTATTGCATTGTACTGCTGCTGCTAAGTTAACAAATTTCACATCACATGCAGGTGATAATAAATCTGATTCTGCCATCCAATTTCTGAGTGGTCATTGAACCCATAAACTCCACTCCTACCTTTTTTTAAAATTTTGTACTACTTATTTAATTGAACTATTTATTACATATATACTTTCTTTAATTCACGGTTTTTTCTCTCTTATTAGGTATTGCATTGTTCTGTTGCCCTGAAGACAACAAATTTCATGACTTATGCCAGTGATATTAAACCTGATTCTGAAAATGGATACAGTGCTTTCCCGGCGTATATGATGAATAAACTCTTTTCGATGACAAACTTCGTCACCTTCATCATTTTCCCTACGAAGCTGGCTGAGTCTGTCATCAAAATGTCTGTTATAATCAATACCTGTACCTGGCTGGAAGCCTGAAAAGAGTTTATTAGCAAGCTTGATTCTGATTCATTCCTGTATCGTGCACACACACCTTACAAATCCAATTAGGATCACAGCACCATAATCCCCAAAATGCAAGGGAAATCACACAAAAGACTCCCTGAATTAAGGCTCTGATTTTCCATTGCACCACGCGAGTTCTTTATTTTATCTCTCGCTGGTATTAACGATGGTGTGCTAGCTCCCTCTCATTTCTAACCATAAATCACAGGAATGCCTCCATTTCGTATCCAGCTGTTCCAGCTAGAAAACACATCCCCATCCCAAATGGTCAAAAGCAGCTGTGAATTCCAATGTAACTTGATCGGAATTCCAGGGCTTGGTGGAGGGAAAGAGGCTTTAAATGGTAAAAGCTCGCTTTGTTTGCAGTTCATGGTCAGAGCACAGCCAAGATTAATTAAACAATAAGGAGTACTTTTTTAAAAATCCACACTTAGAAATGATCAGGATCAAATGCAGATTTATACACATTTTTTACCACTTTTAGAAAAGGTGGAAAGTTTGCCTGGAACAGATGGTTCTCGTGTTACTGGAAAGTTCCTGCATTATTTCTGGGTAATTTTTATTACTTCAGCCTTCCTTGTACAGTACTGTGCAAAATTCTGAGATATATATATATACACACACCTCAGAATTTTGCACAGTACTGTAGTAATTTTATGTATTGCACTGTACTGCTGCAAAAGTCTTGGGCACAAATTTCCTTGCCTGGTGTCTCAGGGTTGGGTGTGCCTGCACCTGCACCAGCCCCCTATGTCCCTGGCACTCCTTCTCTGCCACCTGTCCCTCACCCCTCCACCCTCACCATTCCCAACATCCTTCACTCCTGCCAGGTTTACAAACTCGCTCCCTGCTCCGCGTTGACAAATACAGTAGAGTGGGCAAAAGTCTAGGTGCCCCAGTGATATATATGTGCCCAAGATGTTTGCTCAGTTCTGTACATTATATTCACCATCCTACATTAAGTCAGATGTAACTAATGAAACACAATCTTCATTTTGTATACAAGTTAAACTCAAACTCCTTGTCCAAGCTACTGGTAACATGGCTTAATATTTCTTTACTAATAATCTTGTCTTTCTGAGCAAACCATGAGGATAGACAGCAATATCTCAGAATCAGGTTTATTATTACCAGCATGTGTCGTGAAATTTGTTAACTTAGTAGCAGCAGTTCAATGCAATACATAATATAGAAGAAAAAATAATAATAATAAATAAGTAAATCAATTACAGACACTACCTCGGCCCGAAACGTCGTCACTACCTCCTCCCATAGATGCTGTCCGGCCTGCCGAGTTCTGCCAGCATTTTGTGTTCTTATTTATTTCCAGCATCTGCAGATTCACTCGTGTTTCCCATGTTACTTCACTCCTGATGAAAGGTTTCGACCCGAAACGTCGTCACTACCTCCTCCCATAGTTGCTGTCTGGCCTGCCGAGTTCTGCCAGCATTTTGTGTTTTTATTTATTTCCAGCATCTGCAGATTCACTCGTGTTTCCCATGTTACTTCACTCCTGATGAAAGGTTTCGACCCGAAACGTCGTCACTACCTCCTCCCATAGTTGCTGTCTGGCCTGCCGAGTTCTGCCAGCATTCTGTGTTTTTTTTTTAATCAATTACAGTATATGTTTATTGAACAGATTAAAAATTTAAAAAGTGAGGTAGTGTTCATGGGTTCAATGTCCATTTAGGTATCGGATAGCAGAGAGGAACAAGCTGTTCCCAAATCTCTGAGTGTGTGCCATCAGGCTTCTGTACCTCCTGCCTGATGGTAACAGTGAGAAAAAGGCATGTCCTGAGTGCTGAGGGTCCTTAGTGATGGGCGTTGCTTTCTGAGACATCACACCTTGAAGATGTACTGGGTACTTTGTAGGCTAGTACTCAAGAGGGAGCTGACTAAATTTACAACCCACTGCAGCTTTATTCAGTGCAAAAGCCCCCCCACCCCCCATACCAGACAGTGATGCAGCCTGTCGGGATGCCCTCCCACGGTACATCTACAAAAGTTTTTCTAAACACTTGTGCACCCCAAGGTTGTGCCTCAGCTCTCTACTCAACTCCCTGTGCGCTTATGACTGGGTGGCCAGACTCTGCTCTAACTCCATGCACAAGACTGCAGATGATGCCACCATCATGGACAATATCTTTAATAGCACTGAGTTGCTGTGCAGGAAAGAGATACTGAGCTTGGCAGCTTGGAGTCATGACAACAACTTCTCCCTCAATGTCAACAAAACAAAATAGCTGGTCATTGAATTCGGGGTGGGGGGGGGGTGTTGCACACGATCCTGTCTTCATCAAACGTATTGAGGTTGACAGCTTCAAGTTCCAAGGACCGAACGAGTAATCACCAGTAATCAGAATCAGGTTTAATAGCACCAGAATATGTCATGAGATTTGTTGTCTTTGCCGCAGCAGTCCATTGTAATGCATAAAAATTTTAAAAACTACAAATTACAATAAGTCCATACATATTTAAAAAGTTAAATTAAATAAGTAGTGCAAAAAGAGAAAAAGTAAGCAGTATTCATGGATCCAATGCCCATTCAGATATCGGACGGCAGAGGGGATGAAGCTGTTCCTGAATTGTTGAGTGTGTGCCTTCAGGCTCCTGCATCTCCTCCCTGATGGTACCAATGAAATGAGAGCATGTCCTGGGTGTCCTTAATGATGGATGCCATTTCGAAGATGTTCTGGATGCTTGGAAGGGTGGTACCCATGATAAAGATGACTGAGTTTACAACTTTCTGCAGCTTGTTTCGATCTTGTGCAGTAGCTCACCTCCCCACCCCCATACTAGACGGTGATGCACCCAGACAGAATGCTCTCCACAGTACATCTGTAGAAATTTGCGAGTGATTTTGGTGACATATTCATTAAAGCAAATATCTAATCAGCCAATCATGTGACAGCAACTCAATGCATAAAAGCATGCAGAGATGGTCGAGGGTTTCAGATGTTGTACAGAGCAAGCATCAGAATAGAGGAAGAAATGTGATTTAGGCGACTTTGACCGTGGAATGATTGTTGGTGCCAGATGGGGTGGTTTGAGTATCTCAAAAAATGCTGATCTTCTGGAATTTTCATACACAACAGTCTCTAGAGTTTACAGAGGATGGTGCGAAAAACAGAAAAACATCCAGTGAGCAGTTCTGAGGGTGTAAACGGCTTGATAATGAATGAGCTCAGAGGAGGACGTCCTCTCTCCTCCGCCCATCTACCAGCCCCTTCACTTAGCTTCACCTATCCCCTTCCAGACTGTACTCCTGCCCCTCCCCCCAATACTTACTCTGGTTTCTTCCCACTTCCTTACCAGTCCTGATGAAGGATCTCAGCCCAAAACGTCAACTCTTTGTTGCTCTCCATAGATGCTGCCTGACCTGCTGAGTTCCTCTAACATCTAGTGTGCATTGCTCTGGATTTCCAGCACCTGCAGACTCTCCCTGTGTTCATTATATACAATGTCCCTTACGCAATGCCACCACGTGGTACGTACAGCCACCTCACTTAAAAGTAAAGATTAAGTGTGATTCGTATTTCCAACTCTCTTGTTTTTCTTTCAATTAGTCCTTATGCTTTTAAATTACAAAACATGACTGAGTGCGTCTGCGAGGTTGCGAGCTGAGCCCCTACTTTGCTCCATGTACACTCACAACGGTATGGCCAAGTTCTACCCTGACTCCATCTGCAAGCTTGCAATGGAGATTTATGTGATCACTGGACTGTATTTTATATTGGTTTCCTTCAGATTTTTGGCCTTTCTTTCTTGTGGCTGATTGGTGGGTGGGTGATCTGTTAGCTTATTGTGTGAAGAGATGCGGATGGGGTTGAGGGTTTAGGTGCTACTGTCACTGTTCTTTTTTGTGAGGGAGGGGGGTCAGGGATTATTATTGTCGCTGGGTTTCTTTTGCGGAGGAGGAGTCGTGGATTTGCTGCTGTTGTCGCCGCTTTTTTGCGAGGGAGGGAGTCGGGGATTGTTATTGTCCTTTTTTTTGCAGGGAGCAGTTGGGGTTTTGTCGCTATTGTTGCTGTTTCTTCCTGCGAGTGAGGGGGGTCAGAGGGAGACTGTTATTGTCACTGTCCTTTTCTGCGCGGAAGGGGTTAGAGATTTGCTGCTGTTGCCGCTGTTCTTTTTCCCTGCGGGAAGGGCTGGGGGATTTATTGCTATTGTCAGTTTTTCTGTGGGGGAGGGGGTGGGGGATTTTGGGGTTTGCAAGTTTTGTTTCTTTTTCCTTTTCATGCCGGGGGCAGTGGAGTTGATGTCCTTCCTTTCAACAGCTCCTATTGTTTTCCTGTATCTCATGGCAATCTGGAGAAGACAAATATCAGGATTGCATTGTACATCCATCCTTTGACAATAAAATAAACATTTGGACCTTTGATACCACCATATTGGACCATATCGCAAATAACCATAAAGGAGATAGACAGCTCAGTAACATGGTGCCATGGCAACAATCTTTCCCCAATGTCTGCTCTATCTATGCCTCTTACCATCTTGTAGACCTCTATCAAGTCACCTCACATTCCCCTTCACTCCAAAGAGACAAGCACAGGCTCGTTCAACATGCCTTCATCAGACATGCTCTCTAATCCAGGCAGCATCCGAGTTCAAAGCACATTTATTATCAAAGTATGTATGCCATGTAAAACCTTGAGGTTTGTCTCCTTACAGGCAGCTACAAAACAAAGAAACCCAATAGAACCCAATAAAAAAAACCAAAAACTGTCAAACACTCAACGTGCAAGAAATGTACAAATAGTGCAAACAACAAAAAAAAAGTAAACAACTAACACGCAGAGCACGAACTGCAGAGTCTCTGAAAATGAACCCACAGCCACGGAGGCAGTTCTACGCTGCGGCCAGTCCAGGAGTCCAATGGCTGCAGGACATAGCCACTCAGCCAGTTCACTGTTGAGGTGAATGAAGTCTCCCAGAGCAGTGTGCTGAACACCAGTTCTTCCTTCGCCCCTCAGCCTCAACACCTTGGTCTTTTAAATCTGACTTGGCGCTTAAGTCAACTAAGTATCAGTTCTTTTTTCACTCTTGGGCCAGGGCCCCACCACTTTGATACGCCCTCGAGTTCCAGTCCAGGCAGGCCCACTCCTCCAATGGCCACTGCACTATTTGTACCCGTATTCTCGAGAGTTCAGCTCGTCGAATCTTTCAGGATACCACAAAAACACTAAGTCGTTTGGACAGTCCAAAAGCGCATCTCCCAAAGGGAAATTACTGGCAGTGGATTGCAGTGATTGTAGTCCAGAAAAAAACAGAATGAATAGAACAGTGGTTTTGTTTCTGCCTGCAAACTTGCCGTGTCTCGCCACATTCTTCCACCATCTTGGTAAGTTTCCTCTGCAGCCTCTCTAAAGCAGTTGTCCACATCTCAAGTAACAATGCACTGGAGTTCAGGAAGGAGATAGAGGGTTAAGAAACATGGTGTCCTAACAATAACACCTCCGCCAATGTCCACTCTATACTTCTTATCATCTTGTCAAAGTCAAAATAAGTTTATTATCAAAATACATATATCTCATCAAGTAATAGAGTCATAAAAAAGCTCAGCAAAGAAGCAGATCCTTTGGCCCAACTAGTCTGAAAATAAATTGCTTACTCACATCATTTAACAGTCATAGAACAGTACAGCACAGAAACTGACCCTTCAGCCCACATAGTACATGCTGAACCAACTCAAACTGCCTACTCTTGTTGACCTGCACGAGGACCATACCCCTCCCATCCATGTACCCATCCAAACTTCTCTTAAATTTGCTCTGGCAGCTCCCAACACACTCTCATGATCCTCTGAGTGAAGAAATTTCCCCTCAAGTTCCCTTTAAACATTTCACCTTTCACCCTCAACCCCTGACCTCCAGCTGTAGTCTCAGTAGAATACCTTGAGATCGTTTTCTTGCGGGCATTTACACGCTGACGGTGGATTGTCACCTTACCATGGTGGAGAAGCTTGTGTGGTCCTGAGATCCCGAGAGCAATGCCGTCTGGAGATATGCTCCTGGTAGGGTCACCTATGGCGGTAAGGTCGAGGGTGAGGTCCCTGACAAAGAACAATCCAACCAAGACCTCAACGGTGGAACAGGCAGACGAAGTTACTTCAGACTTAATGGCTGTGAAGGCTGCAACAAATCCATCAGCTCCAGTCGTCGTGGTTTCCATGCCATTGGAATCGGTTGGTTGATTTGTGAAGTATCGTGTGCTTCTTGGAGTGCAACATCGAGTACACGTTAAACAAATACACGCACAGGCGTCTTCGCTCTGTGGATTCAACGGAACGGAGACCATCATCCTCGACCTCGAGGGATAGCCACCATGACGACGACGACATGCTGACCTCGGTTCTTTGCGGGAATGGGACCCGCTCTCAGGCTTTCACGACTGGCTGCTATTCGCCAGGCCGAGGATGCGGCCCAAGAGCTCAGCTCACCTTCACAGGCCCGGGGTCTCGTGGCTCTGGAGACGGGTGGATTGAGGGTCGGTGTCCCGGCAGGAAATCGGTGTGCGGTGGGAGTCAGAAGATCTCTGGCCGTGTGCCCAGAGACCCAAGATCTTTGGGCACAGAGCTCGGAAAAAGCAACGCAATGGACTTTTAACATTGTAAACCAGTGAGTTGCTTGTTATGCCTCCCCTCTCGTTGTGAAACGGAGTCTTCTCTTTCTCCCTTATTAGGGAGAGAGAGAGAAAGAGCCTGTGGTAGGTTGAATACCGGGTGAACGAGTAGTCTTTGGGGTACCGCAAGTCTGTGTCTTTGCTGTTGCTTTGCTGCACACTTGAGTGCTCGGTGGTGGGTGCTGAAGCTTTATTTTTTCTGATGGGGAGGGATTCATTGCTTTCTGCGGCTTACATGCAGGTGGGAGGGGAGCTGGAGGGATCTTTGAGGTTCTAACATTTAACTGTCATTCATTCTTAGGGGGCACTCCTCTGTTTTCATGGATGGTTGTGAAGAAAAAGAATTTCAGGATGTATATTGTATACATTTCTCTGACATTAAATGTACCTTTGAAACCTCTGAAAATAAAGAAATACATCCAGTCATTTTTCATCCTCCTTCGCTCCAAAGAGGATTGTATTATTCAACCTATCCTCATAAAGCATGCTCTCTAATCCAGGCAGCATCCACTGCACCCTCTTTAAAACAGCCCTCTCCTAATGATGCAATTAACCAACCATTTCAAACAACATTGTAGAGGGCGGGGTACCTGTTGAGCTCATTGTTGGCACTCTTCTTAATTACTTTAATATGAAGATCACACGTTTAAAATTCTTGGAGAAAAAAAATGTTATTGCAAGTTGTATTTTCACTGCCATCTTTAGCATCTCCCCAATTAACACTTCGATTTCCCACGTAGTTTTCCTGAGAAAAAAAAATGACAAAGATCTTTAGATTCACGATCGCAGTGAAGTACTTAAAAGGCAGTGACTCTTCCTTTTCCCCAGGTTGCTGACGGAGATACAGTGCAGGGTACAATCCAACAAATTACTTTCGCTGCATCTTTGCGCGTATTTAGCACATTCGCCAGCACAAGCCAAAACAGAGGTTACAAGACAAACAGAAAGCAGAAACTCCTAAACGGGAGCAACATATGTTCTGAGTTGCAATATGTTATTTCAGCGCTGTGATCTGAAAGAAAGCACGGGATGATGCTGGAACAAAAAGCAACGGTTCCTTCAAAATACTGACAGTTCCTTCTTTTGTCACGAAAGGAGGAAAATACACTGTTCACAGTAAGAATCAGATTTAATGGCACTGGCATGAAATTTGTTAACTGTATAGCAGCAGTATAATGCAATACATAATAGAGAAAAAACGGTGGGTTAGAGTAAGTATATGCATAACATTTTTCAAAAAGTAGTGAAGTATTGCTCTTGGGTTCAATGTCCATTCAGAAATCTGATGGCAAAGTGGAAGAAGCTGTTCCTGAATCGTTGTGTGTGTGTCTTCAGGCTTCTGTACTTCCTTCCCAATGAAAATAACGGGAAGAGGGCACATCCTGGGTGTTGGAGGTCTTTAGTGATGGATGCCACCTTTTTGAGGCACGGCTTCTTGAAGATGTCCTGGAGACTATGGAGGCTAGAGCCCATGATGGAGCTGACTAATTTTACAACTGTCTGTCGTTTCTTTCAATTCTGTGCAGTAGCCACCTCCCCACCTCCCCATACGAGATGGTGATGCTGCCAATTAGAGTGTTCTCCATGGTACATCTGTAGAAATTTGTGCATGGAACAATCGAGCTCTGCTCCAGATGTTGAGACATGTTTGGACTAAAATTCAGCGGTCATGTGATGAATGAATTGAATTAAACGGTCCTTCTATTTTAAATCCCCTTTCCCACACTACCTCCGCAGTCACACTCCATCCATCTTCGCACTCTTCCTCCTCCTGGTTCCATCCCCCCACTTCACTCCTATGTTCCCCTACTCACAATCTGGTCCTCACCGTCATGCACTCTCCCGTAATGGTCCCTCCTTCACTTCCCTGAATCCTGCTCAGTTGAACTGCTGGGCTGGATGAATTGAAAAGACAGGGCCTAGTGACGAGGGGCGATGGTCAGGCTGTTCCGCGACATTTAGTCAGCGCTGCGCTGAGGCTGTGGGCCTGCTCCAGCTGCTCTGAGCTTTGTCTCTATGACTCCCTTTCATTCTGAATGTTATTTGTTCCTTGCTTTATTGTTGCACAATATTTTTGTTTCTGTCTGCAAATTGGGTGTTTGTCGATCTTTTTTAATGGGCTTTTGTGGGTTTCTCAACAGATTTTGGAAATCCATTTTCTCTACAATTTCTAAAGTTTTAAAAATTAATTTACAACCTAATAAATTGACAGTTTTGTTGTGTACAATCCCTCGATATATTCATGGTATTTCTCCATCAGACCAACCTGTAATTGCATTTGTTACATTATTGGCCAGAAGGGCTATTTTGTTGAAATGGAAAGATGCGTCTGCTCCTACTTTGATACAATGGTTTTCTCAGGTGATGTTGTGTCTTAGTTTGGAGAAAATCAGAAGTCAAACTTTTGATCCTCGATTCGATTTTGAGAAAAGGTGGGGTTCATTTGCCCGCTACTATCATCTAATTTGAGTTAATTATTATGGTTTCCTTCCGATTTTTGTTTAAATGGATTTGAATTGACGGATTGATGTTATTCTTCTACGGAAGCTTGTATGATGTATAGCTCCAGGGTTGTGCTCCCAATGGGGTTTTTTTCGGGGGGTTTTTGTTAGTAGGGGTTTTTTATCTCTTAATTATTAGGGGTTCTTTTTTTTCTTTCTTTTCCTTCTTTCAAAAAAATATTCTTAATACTTTATTCTTTCTTCTTATTATTGATATATTGCTTAGCTTTGTTAATCAGTTATTTGCTAATTTAATTCTTCATTGTACATAATGATATTATGGTGGTGGCATCCGTCGATCTCGAGAGACCATGGATCTGCGCCTGGAGTTTCCAGGGCGCAGGCCTGGGCAGGGTTGTATGGGAGACCGGCAGTTGCCCAAGCTGCAGGCCTTCCTGTCTCCACGTCACCGATGTTGTCCAAGGGAAGGGCACTAGGACCCATGCAGCTTGGCACCGGTGACATCGCAGAGCAATGTGTTGTTAAGTGCCTTGCCAAGGACACAAACACACTGCCTCAGCTGAGGCTCGAACCAGTGACCTTCAGGTTACTAGTCTGATGCCTTGCCCACTAAGCCACGCGCCAATGATATTATATTTTATTGATATATTGAGTGTAGTTTTTGTATTGTTCATGTAGCACCGTGGTCCTGAAAAACGTTGTCTCTATGAAGCATCTATGGAAAAGAGTAAACAGTTGACATTTTGGGTTGAGACCCTTCATAAGGACTGGAAAGGAAGATGAGAAGTCAGAGTAAGAAGGTGGAAGGACAGGGAGGAAGAAGTACAAGGTGGCAGGTGATAGGTGAAACCAGGAGGGGGGAGGGTGAAGTAAAGAGCTGGGAAGATGATTGGTGAAAGAGGTAAAGGGCTGGGTGAGGGGGAATCTGATCGGAGAAGACAGAAGACCACGGAAGAAATGGAAGGGAGAGGAGCACCAGAGGGAAGTGACGGGTAGGTAAGAAGAGAAGGTGAGAGAGGGAAACACAAATGGGGAATGGAAGCATATTGGAAGAGTACTCTCCATATTTTCTCTATCTGTCAAGAAGGATGCCGTGTACAATCCTAATCTGATGAAAAACGGACGTGGGAGCACAGAGGAACATCTGGAAATCCCCAGGAGGCCTCTGATCTCCAGGAAGCGTTGCTGCTGCTGTTGTGAGGTCTGGGTCTCTGCTGAGAAGAACAGGGCCCCAGTCCTCGGGGTCGCGGTGCCAGAGGCCGGTTGTGGGGTCGTCGTAGTGCGCTCGGCAGAGGATGGTGCTCGGAGAGGCTGCGCCAGAGAGGATGGTCAGAGGCTCTGAGGTTTGACGTGCTCAGAGGTTCGACGGACTCGGAGTCCGCTGCAGTCGGGGCACTTTCACTGTGTGCTGCATCTGCAAGGCTGGATCTGGCGGTGCCATGGAAGTCCATAGCGGGGGCATCCCCTTCTGCCACCTGCGTGGGATGATGAGTCTATCAGGACCCTGAGGACTTGTGGAAACTGTGTGGTGGTTTCTTTCGAACTTATAGTCTTTTAACATCTTTGGATTATTTTTACTGTGCCCATGGTCTGTTTTTTTAAATCAATTATGCTATTGTTTGCACTGTTGTAACTATGTGGTTTTATGCAGGTCTTGTAGCTTTAGTTTTTGGTTTGTTGGGTGGTAGAGTTGGTCTCCTGACTTGGTGTGTCTGGGTAGTCTTGTTTTGTCTGGTGGAATTGGAGCTCCTTTCCGGGGAATGCGCTAAGATGGTAGTGCGATATTAATATGCAGCAGCCTCTCCGGACTCTGGATTTGGGGATTACCAAACGTTATGTGGATTTTCTGGTGTGGTCTGTTTTGTCGTGTGATTCTGGAGGAAAGCTGTCTCATTTTTTAACTGCATTGCAGTTGTGGTTTCTAAGTGACAATAAACTGAATTTCAATTCAACTCAATTCAATTCAATATGCAGTAGGTTTGAATGAGATCCTCCCTCATTCTTCTAAACTCCGGTGAGTACAGACCCGGGGCCATCCATTCATTCCAAAGATTCTTTACCAGGGGTTGATCCATGGTTTGATTGCAAGGGGTCCTTGAACTTGGATGGGAAAAAAATTGACATCATTTTCACTATCTGTGAATGAAATGTAGCTTTTCCTTCAATTATGAATGTAGGCAACACACCACAGTAATATTAGCAGTTCCTGTGACTTAGTCACCAACAGAAATGAGAAATATTTTCATGCTACATTACAAATGTTACAAATATCTCAAATTATCACTACTTTGAAATTACGGTAGTTATTAAACCCGCTGCTAGATCGAACATGATCATGCTCTTCCTGTCCACAGATGCTTGTGCGGTGTAGCTGTCCAGCTATTGATGCCCTACGCCTAAGTCGTCATTCAGCCACTAAACGGTGACATTGCGTGCTCTCACATTTGCGTCCCAGATATCTCTGTTGCCCTCCATTACTCTCTATCTACAATTGCCTGTTAATCAATGCGTAGGAGGTGACACAAACACAAGAAAACCTGCAGACGTTGGAAATCAGAAGGAAAACCCCAAAGAATGATTGACAGAAAAAAAGATACAACCTCACAGGCCCCCTTCCCCTCCCCTCCCACGCACAAGCATCAGCAAAGGATCAACCCTCCCCACACCTGCCTCAGCAAAAAGCATCAGCCCCTCTCCACCTGCCATGCAAGCCCCCAAAGAGATCATCATCAAGATTCCTTCAAAAACAACTGTTCATCCCAACAGGTGAACGTCCCACAGGCTCTTCTGTGGTATTTCTCCTGCCACAGAAAGAGCGGAGACCAACAGCTCGCTGTTTCAATGTTACAGTGCTCAGTGTAACTTTAATTCACGTTCCCCCCGATCAGCAACGAGTGCTCTTTCACCATCGAGAGTGAAAGAGAAAATTGCTCGAATTCAGAAGCCTCCAACAGCCTCAGCTGCTGTCTTGATGTTCCGATCTCCCGTGACACTTCAGTCAGCAAGATGGGCAAGGAAATGTACAAAAAAATCAGCTATTTCCAGGGTGGGTTGGAATGCAACAACTTGTGGTTCAATTTCAACACCTCCGAAATACAACCAGCAATTCCAGTCAAGAATTGTGCTTGTACCAGTGATGTAATTTCTGAGTAATTGTGATGTAATGATGATGCAAAGCAATGTGAAATGATGTAATGATTATGCAAAGTAATGTGAAATGATGCAATTGTGATGTGACGATGATTTCATGTATTGTGACGTAATGATGGTGTAAAGTAATGTGACATGATGTAATTTACTGTCGATGCAATGCTCCTCAGACAGGATGAAGAGGTCAATACTCCCCAATGCCATTAGGCTTTACAATTCAACTGCCAGGACTTAAGAACTTTTTTTAAAGCTATTATTAATGCTTTTTGAGTTAGTGATTTAGATGCATATCATATTATTACTGAGTTAAGTATTGTATGTAATGAGTTTTTGCTACAACAAGTGTATGGGACATTGGAAAAAAATGTTGAATTTCCCCATGGGGATGAATAAAGTATCTATCTATCTATCTATCTATCTAATGTATTGTGATGTATTGGTGATGTAATTGTGCTAATGTAATTTCTGAGTCCAAAGCATGTTAGAATGTACGTAACTCCCCTGCAACATTCATTTAGAGAGTACAGTAATGTACAGAAGTCAGGAACATGTAACGTGCTGTAAGGTTTCATTGCTAATGTAATGGCCTCTCTGTAATGTTTCACTGCTAAGGTAATGGCTTCTCTGTAGCAGCAATGTTTGGGTTATGCCTTTGTTTGGTTGTGCTATCCAATGAGGAGGCATGTCGTTCCTTCTTGTGGGTCTGGGGGCAGGGATTTTGCGGTCTTTTGTCGGCGAGAGGTGAAGAGAGAAGATGCAAATGGAAGGAACTGGTAGACGGACGGACGGAGTGGACTTGGAGCAACGGTCAGCAACACTCAGAGGAGTTTGATAGGGAACGAATGGACGAATCCATGGGCTCCAATCTGCACATTAGATTGTTTCATTAAAATATGCTCTTCTTACTTTTATTTTCTGCACTAACCCTACGGTCAAATTAAGATTTATAAAGCTCTTTCATTTAATTGCATGTGGTGTACTGTCTGATATTTTGCGGTTTGGATTTGTAACCGGGCAACACACCACGCAGCATCCACACAAACAAGATTTCTCAGTCTGGCTGGGCCAGAGGCTGACTTTCCCTAGATAAACACATGCTGGCCGAGCCTGAGGGTTACATATAGTTAGGGTGCCTAGGACTTTCGCACAGAGCCGTTGTAATTTTAGGTATTACAATGTACTGTTGGCACAAAATAAAACAATTTCATGACATATGTGAGTGATGATAAATGTGAATCTGATATGGGTTTCTACTGTGGACTGAAAGTGGGAAGGGGACAGGGAGTCATGTTTGGATCATGATTGGGTAAAGAGGAAGGGAGAGGGGAGGGGAGGGAGCAGGAAGCATGAAACAGACGTTCTGTAATGATCAATAAAAAAATTGGAATCATATGCCCTTGCCTTGTGTCCTAGGGGTGGGTGTGCCTACACCCGTGCCACCCCCACCCCAGCACTCCTTCTGTGCCATCTGTCCCACGCTCCCCTCGCAGCACTCCACCGTCATCATCCCCAACATCTATTGCTCCCGCCAGATTTACAAACTCTCTCTCCGCTCCATGTTGACAAATACAGTACTGTGCACAGATTTTAGGTACACTAGCTATATACATCGTTGCCAACTTCATGAGGTTTAATCGGTTGGAGGCCATTTCCAAGCAGAGTCCCCATTCCAGAAAGGTTTGCCTTATCATAAAATGAGAAAGTTTGCAGATGCTGGAAATCCAGAGCAAAACACACAAAGTGCTGGAGGAACTCAGCAGGTCAGGCAGCGTCCACGGAAATGTTATAGACAGTCGATCTTTTGCACCAATACCCTTCTTCAGCACTGAGCTTTAGGGTAGGCATTCCTTGACAAGACTTTGCAGTGGATGTCCCTATTTCCCACAGGAGGTATTGCTTGGAATTCCATACATTTTTGATACTTTGGATGAACTGGATTTCAAAATTGGATCCATTTCAGCGCTTGTGAGCTCCACTGGAAGCTGGACAAACTACAGAATCAGAATCAGGTTTAATATAACTTGCATATTGATTTTTCCAAAAATATACTTTATTCAGAAATATTGCAAAATAAAATGATTTACAAAAACAATTCGTTGACTCTGAGTCCTTATTCACTGAATAATGCTAAATCAAGTTATTTACAATAAATCATGTGCTGACTCTCAGTCCTTATTTAAAATAAAGATGCTTACAAAAAATTATTTGTTAACTCTCAAACCTTAGTCAAGAATGAAACCTAATTACGATAAAACTATTTACAATAAAAACCAGGTGTTGACTCTCATTCTTTCCACATTTCCAGCCACTCCTGTGGCACTATGTTAATTCATCTATCCACACTGCTGATGAGGGGTATACTCCTCCTCACCCAACCCCTCCCACCCCCGCGGGTGACAGACCCTAAGCTGTTGTCCTTCCCTAATGGGTCTTCACGGTGCCTGCACCAAGTTTGAGTGCATCAAAATTTGTTGTTGTGCAGCAACACTACATTGTGATATATAAAAATAAAAACTAAATTACAATAAGTACATATATGTTAAAAAGTTAATTTATCTAAGAAGTATAAAAAGAGAAAAAATTAGTGAGGTAGTGTTCATTGGTTCAATGTCCATTCAGAAATCTGATGGCAGAAAGGAAGAAGCTGTTCCTGAATCACTGAGTGTGTGCTTTCAGGTTTCTGTACCTCCTTCCTGATGGTAACAATGAGAACAAGACATGATCCTGGTGATGGTTGGCTTTAATGATGGACGCTGCCTTTTTGAGGCATTGCTCCTTGAAGATGTCCTGGATGCTGGGGAGATTAGTCAAGTCACTTTTATTGTCATTTCGACCATAACTGCTGGTACAGTACACAGTAAAAATGAGACGTTTTTCAGGACCATGGTGTTACATGACACAGTACAAAAACTAGACTGAACTATGTAAAAAACAAAAAAGAACAACTACACTAGACTACAGAGCTACCCAGGCTGCATAAAGTGTACAGAACAGTGCAGGCATTACAATAAATAATAAACAGGACAATAGGGCAGTAAGGTATCAGTCCAGGCTCTGGGTATTGAGGAGTCTGACGGCTTGGGGGAAGAAACTGTTACATAGTCTGGTCGTGAGAGCCCGAATGCTTCGGTGCCTTTTCCCAGATAGCAGGAGGGAGAAGAGTTTGTAGGAGGGGTGCGTGGGGTCCTTCATAATGCTGTTTGCTTTGTGGATGCAGTGTGTAGTGTAAATGTCCATAATGGCGGGAAGAGAGACCCCGATGATCTTCTCAGCTGACCTCACTATCCGCTGCAGGGTCTTGCGATCTGAGATGGTGCAATTTCCGAACCAGGCAGTAATGCAGTTGCAGGCAGTGATGCAGATTAGTGCCCACGATGGAGCTTAATGAGTTCACAACATTCTGCAGCTTTTCTGATCCTGTGCAGTAGCCCTCTCCCTGCCGTACCAGACAGTGATGCAGCCAGTTTGTCCAATGTAGGAATGTTGTGTCAGCCAATTGGGTTTGTTTTGATAACCTTCTGCCCACTGGGATGCAATGGAAGATTCAGGAGAGCTGGGAGGGATCGGATTTCTGAAGCACAGTAGTCTGGTTTGGGGTCTTTTGCCAGGGGCTACGGAGTGGAGGACAAGGGAAGATGCTAATCAAATGCCGCTCAAAGAAGAGACCCCTTTGTAAGAGGGGCTATGTGCAGCTGAATGGTTCCAGGGCTGAGCTAGCCAATTCATTTGAGTTGGTCTTCGAGGGAAGTACAAACTGTGCCTGGTGTCTTTCATGCCGAACGTGGCTTCAGCGTGTAAGTAAAGTGATATACCCGACTACTCCAGAAACAAGCTCTAATGCTTATGTAAACACGAGGAGATCTGCCGATGCTGGAAATTCAAGCAACACACACAAAGTGCTGGTGGAACGCAGCAGGCCAGGCAGCATCTATGGGAAGAAGTACAGTCAACGTTTCAGGCTGAGACCCTTCATCAGGATTAACTGAAAGAAGAGATAGTAAGAGATTTGAAAGGGGGAGGGGGAGGGGGAGATCCGAAATGATAGGAGAAGACAGGAGGGGGAGGGTTGAAGCTAAGAGCTGGAAAGTTGACTGGCAAAAGGGCTGTAGTAAAGGGTCTGGGTCAAAATGTGGTCGAAAAGTTGAAGCGCTGAAGAAACTATAGATGGGGAGCAGTGAGAGAGGGTTTCACTAAACTCCCATCGAAGAGAAGATTTAAACTTCTTTAGTGTAGACATCACTGGAAGAGGCTTCGCAGTAGTAAATTTAAAAATGCAAACACGAGGAAATCTGCAGATGCTGGAGTGAACATTTAGACTGGTTTGCTTGTAATGGGTCCTTTTATTTTTCATTTCTCTTTCTGTTAACTGTTAAAGTTGAAATATTGGTAAATATATTTCCTTTGTAATTTTATCTGGTATATGATCTGTCATTTCCTGGTGAAAGATAACTGTGTATTCACACGACGTTCACTACAATCAGTGTTCCTTAATCGGAACATCCCCAACTTTCCTGTTTGGTTGAACCCAAATCACACCGAACCTAGACATGTTTTGCTTACAGAAGATGACCTTTTCCCCACTGAGTTGCGTGACTGTTAGCAGCCTCACCGTGTATATGAGACCAGGCGAGAGGGTTGCGTTTATAGGGGCTCATCCAGGTCAAATGCTGTGTAAAAATAGATTAAGCAGTTTATTTGTGTATTTAAACCAGTGTTTATACCAGTGTTTGTGGAAAGTAAAGTATGTCATAATTAAGATACTTTATAATGGATGCCACAGGAATTGAGGTCTGGTGCAGTACGAAGAGGGTATCCATATGTAATGCTTGTGTCTTCAGCAGGGTAGCTGTGTGAATTCCCAATGAACTGCTACAGAGAGTGCTGAGTTCTGGAAAGTTAGACTGAATGAGCAGCATTTTGGTCAATCAGCTGTTAAGAATGTTGTGTTAGTCCAGAGTACCAGTGACATGACTGAGGTCACGCCACATGATAGGATAGGGGCACCTGGAGAGGCGGGGCCATATCCAGTCCATGTCTTTAGAGGAGGCGGGGAATGTAGCTGAGGGTGAAGATTTTAAAGTTCAAGTTGTTCTCTTTTCTGTGGAGTGAGGTGAAGACTTTGGCTGATGTGAGATCTAATAAGTCCTTCAGCCGGCGATTTAAGTTCTAAGCTGGTTTCGGCTATTACATCACCGGTTGATAAATGCCAAAGTCTACCTGTGGAGAGCCAAAGTTATCATAGGCTGAGAGTGTCCTCTGGAGTCAAGCCCACACTGAAAATGAGGCTTGGGCTGAGCGGACTTCTCAGTTACTGGATGAATGGCAGTGCTCAGATAATATGAAAAAACAGAGGCTGGTAAGGAGTTTAAAGGGTGGTGGATGATATGGTGAGGTTCCTAAACTCAGGAAACCCATTAGCCACATCAGCTAACTATATATTTACAAGTTCTGGGGCAGATTTCTACTGCTTCCCTTACCTAGCTTTACCAGCCAGCTTTTACTCCTTCCCCACCCCCCTCAACATTTTTATTCTGGCTTCCGGCCCCTCCCTTTCCAGTCCTGAAGAAGGGTCTCAGCCTGACTCATTGACTGCTTCTTCACATCCACAGATGTTGCTTGACCTGCTGAGTTCCTCCATCATTTTATGTGTGTTAAATGCATCTAATGTCCGTAATTGACAAACAGCATTTTAATTCCTCAACTGCATGCTACTTTAATAGGCAGGAAACTGTAATAGAGTTTGTTAATGGCATTGATTGAAACATCCATGCATTTTCTCATATAAGTGTAGCTTAAGGCTTCAACAGATCATTAACGAAGAGTATCATATGCTTATTAAGCAATAGAGATGAATTAACCCCAGGCAAGTTTTGCATTATATGAAACAAACTTAAGTGCATTCTATTAGAAACCCAAGATTTGCACTTGATTTCTGGATGCCATAATCAAACAGTAAGGTAGATCCCAAAATTTATAAAGCAAAATGTTGTGCTGGAATCATGGATAGAAAACCCAACAAAATACAGTGGAAAAAGCTCCCCTCACCACTGAGCACATCTGAAAGAAATGTCACAGAAAGGCAGCATCGATCATCAGGGTCTCCCACCATCTAGACCATACTCTCTTCTCGCTGCTGCCATCAGGAAGATGGTACAGGGGCCTCAGGAGTCACAGCACCAGGTTCAGGAACAGTTATTACCCCTCAAAAATCAACCTCTTGAACCAAAGGGGATAACTTCATTCAGCTTCACTTGCCCCATCATTGAAATGTTCCCACAACTAATGGACTCGCCTTCAAGGACTCGTCGTCTCATGTTCTTGATGTTTCTTATTATTATTTCTTTCTGTTTGTGTTTTCACAGTTTTTTCTCTTCTGTACACTGGTTGAACACCCAAGTTGGTGCAGTCTTTCATTGGTTCTATGATGGTTATTATTCTGTGGTGAATTTATTGAGTCTGCCCACAAGAAAATGAATTTCAGGGTTGTATACTTATGTACATATATGTACATAAATATACTGACATATATGTACTTTGATAACAAAGTCACTTTGAACTTTGGACAAAATGATTACAGCTCAGGGCGTTGGAGTTAGGAGTTTAATTCTGACACCATCTGTTAGGAGTTTGAATGTTCTCCTCTTGACCATGCGTGTTTCCTCTGGGTGATTTGGTTTCCTCCCACTGTCCAAAAATGTACCAGTTATTGGGTCAATTGGTCATTATAAGTTGTTCTGTGATTAGGCTAGGGTTGAATAGGTGGTTTTCTGAGCTAAGCAACTTGTTGGCCAGAAGGTCCTATTTCCTGCCCTATCTCTAAATAAATAAATTCTTCATCATCATCATGGACCATGACATATGACATCATCATTATGTGCTGTGACATGTGATGAAGGTGATCAGGGTCTGATGACCATGATTGTTCTTGACAAACTTCCTACAGAAGTGGTTTGCCATTGCCTTCTTCTGGGCAGTGTCTTTACAAGATGGGTGGCCCCAGCCATTATCAATATTCTTCAGGGCTTGTCTGCCTGGCATCAGTGGTTGTATAACCAGGACTTGTGATATGCACCAGCTGCTCGTACGACCATCCACCACCTGCCCCCATGGCTTTACATGACCCTGATCATAGGTGGCCCAAGCAGGTGCTATACTTCGCTCAAAGTTGATCTGCAGGCTAGTGGAGGGAAGGAGGGCCTTATACCTCCTTTGGTAGAGATGTATCTCCACTCCTTCACCCTAAAGATAATTAAAGCAGAACAGGAATACTGGTTGGACATGGCAGGTCAGCAGTCTGTGAAACATTTCAAGTGTGATGTGTCATGATGATGCCACTCCGAACCATAAATCTTTTTTGTAAACCTTGGAAATACGTTTGAAATGCACGGCAGTTTGTTATTCCGAGAATTTTAACAAACAAAGCATAGGCTTTTAAAATGTAGCAGGCAAGAGCCCAGGAACCACATCCATGGAGAAGAGATTAAAACGTTCAAGTGCTTTACATATTAATGAAATGGTTGCTTCATTCCTCCTGCTTATCTGCTGGGGCTGAACCTTTTCAATGTGCAGGCCACCTCTTTTTGCAGTGCATCCATTAGCATTAATGACAGATACCCTATGAATATGCCACCTGCATTCAGTGAAGATGGAATAGCTGGATGGGTCTGAAACCAACTTACCATGCATCCAGATCTTGGTTTTTTTTTGAAATATTGATTTACCTGATGCTATATTTCCATGTCTGTGATGTTGATTCATGCAACCAAAAAAATCAATTTTCTTATTGGGAATTATCAAGAATAATCAAGGCAGCCTCGGCAGAGCCGGGAACTGAGTGAAATTTTCAGGTGGATGATCTAAGAGTGTTTCATGATAACATAAGGAATAAGAGGAGGAGTCGGCCATCCGGCCCGTCGAGCCTGCTCCGTTGTTCAATAAGATCATGGCTGACCTGGCCATGGACTCATCTCCACCTACCTGCCTTTTCCCCACAACCCTTAATGCCCCTACTATGCAAAAATCTATCCAACCTTGTCTTAAATATATTTACTGAGGGAGCCTCCACTGCTTCATAGAGCAGAGAATTCCACAGGTTCACCACTCTAGGAAAAGCAGTTTCTCCTCACCTCCATCCTAAATCTACTCCCCCGAACCTTGAGGCTATGTCCCCTAGTTCTAGTCTCACCTACCAGTGAAAGCAACTTTCCTGCCTCTATCTCATCTATCCCTTTCATAATTTTATATGTTTTTATGAGATCTCCTCTCATTTGTCTGAGTTCCAGCGAGTACAGTCTCAGGCGACTCAATCTCTTCTCATAGTCTAACCCCCTCATCTCTGGAATCAACATGGTGAACCTCCTCTGCACTACCTCCAAAGCCAGTATATCCTTCCTCGAGTAAGGAGACCAAAACTGCATGCAGACTTCCTATTACAGTTTCAGATTGACGACCTTTTGCACAGGAAAGGTCATCGGCTTGAAGCATTACTTCATTCTTTCACCATAGATGCCTCTTGACCTTCTGGGTGTTAGCAACATTTTCGGATTTATTCCCGACATCTGCAGTTTTGTTTTAGTTTTGGAAAAAATGCATGCCCTTAAATTCACTTGGCCCATCTCTGACAGCTCCCCTCCCTTTCTTACTCTCTCTGCCTCCATCTCTGGAGACAAACTGTTGACCGACACCTTTTATAAAGCTACAGATTCCCACGGTTTTATTGACTATATCTCTTCCCGTGCTGTTGCCTGTAAAAACGCTATTCCCTTTTCTCTGTTCCTATGCCTGTGCAGCATCTGTTCCCAGCACACAGATTTCCAGTCTTCAAAGAACAAGGTTTCCCTCCACAACTGATGCTGCCCTCACCCGCATCTCCTCCCTTCCATGAACATCTGTGCTCACCCCATCTTCCTGCTGCCTTAACAGTGATAGAGTTCCTCTTGTCCTTACCTACCACCCCATCAGCCTCTGCATCCATCAGATCATTCTCCACAACTGCCACCATCTCCAAAAGGATTCTATCACTAAACATAACTTCAACTTCCGCACTCCCCACCCCAATTTCCACAGGGATCACTCCCTACGCGATTCTGTTGTCCACTCATCCCTCCCAGTAATCTCCCTCCTGCTGCTTATCCCCGCAAGCAGCCTATGTGCTACACCTGCCCATTCACCTCCTCCCTCACCTCCATTCAGGGCCCCAAACAGTCCTTCCAGGTGAGACAATACTTCACCTATGAATCTGCTGGGGTTGTCTAGTGTATTAGGTGCTCCCAATGCGGCCTCCTCTACATTGGTGAGATCCATCAAAAATCGGGGGGATCACTTCGTCAAGTACCTCCACTCCATCGCCAAAAGTGGAACTTCCCTGTGGCCAGGCATTTTAATTCCCATTCCCATTCCAGTTCATGGCCTTCCTTTGTGCCAAGAACAGGCTGCCCTTAGGTGGAGAAGCAACACCTTATTTTCCATCTGGGTAGCCTCCAACCTGTTGGCATGAATATCAATTTCTCCTTCACGTAAAAAAAAAGTTGTGTGCGTTGCTCTGGCGATTCTCTAATATCTCCTTGCGGTTGGCAATAATTTCTTTGAGGACATTTGTGTGAAGTGCATTGGGGTATTTTGGTTACCTTAGCCAGTTGCTGTCGCCGGCTGGTGGTGTAGTGGCATCAGCGCTGGACTTCAGAGCGAAGACTCATGAGTTCGAATCCAGCCGGCCCCCTTGCACGCTTTCCAACCAAGCTGGGTTGAGCACCGAGCTAGCAAATCAACCTCGTAAAAATAAGAAAGCCGTCTCCACTCGGAGTTAAGGGTTTTCTTCTCTTCTGGAAGTTGCAAAAATAGATCATAAACACATAAAGAGCTTGCAGTTTCTGGAAATCCGAAGTAACATACTCAAAATGCTGGAGGAACTACGGAAATGAGTAAACAGTCAACTTTTCTTCAGGCCAAGACACTTCTTCAGGATTGGACTGGAAAGGAAGGGGAAAGATGCCAGAGTGAAAAGGTGGGGGTTGGGAAAGGAGAATAGTTAGAAGGTGATAGGTGAATGCAGAAGGATGAGAAAGTAAAGGGCTGGAGAGAAAGGAATCCAAGGGGAGAGGAGAGTGAACCATGAGAGAAAGAGATGCTGCTATTGTTGTGGAAGTCCTATGGTAAGACGGGTAGCAATTCAAAGATATTCATTCTTCATTGATATGAAGTTCTGTATACAAGCTAAGGATGCTGGAATAATCATGCAAAGCATTTTGAACTACAATACCTAATTTCACCTGTTCAACATTAATCACGTACCGATTAAATCTTACCGTTTGCAAATGAATAAGGAATATAAATCAAATTTGAATATACATTTAATAAAGCTAATCACTTCTTGTGGCTGCTTTGATCTTTTTTTGTGAGATTTAAGCAGAGCTGGCAAGTGACACCTTCCTGCTTCACCAAACTGTGATTACATTTCTTTAACAAAAACGACAACGTTTTTTAAATTTTCCTCGAACAGATACGGACATCGAAACACATTGAAAGGCTTAGAAATCATGCTTTATGCATGTAAATCATCTAACAAACCAGAGGTAAATCAGAATCATGCCTTTTCCCACAGACTTACCATCATCATTATGTGCTTTGTTGTATGACGTGGGCGATCATGGTCTTCAAACATCCGTGCCAAGAACGATCGTGGTCGAGACTATAATTGCCCACGTCATAGCACGCGGCACATAATGATGATGTTGACTGAGTGTATGTTCATGGTCTTCTGCTGCTGTAGCTCATCCACTTCAGGGTTCAACATGTTGTGCATTCAGAGATGCTCCTGTGCATACCACTGTCGTAACGTGTAGTTATTTGAGTTACTGTCGCCTTCCTGTCAGCTTGAGTCAGTATGGCCATTCTCCCCTGACCTCTCTTATTAACAAGACATTTTCACTCATAGAACTGCTAATAAAGTGGCCACTGTGCGTCCATTATAGCAGTAATTACACTTTAAGTATTCCATCCCCTCCATTCCACTATGAAACGGTTCAAATCTTTAAACCCAGCATTTTCAATGGAACATAAACCTTTATGAATGTGCAGATTGCTTTGAGTAAAAGGTAATGTGGAATGATTTAATAATAACTAAAGATGCTGAGATACAACCCAGGATGCACTGGGACACATAATCAGTGATGTAACCTGGGGTCATCAGGCGTTTCAGGTGACACCCTCGCCCAGTTGACTCCACCGGGGTTGATCAGACCCTGGCTTGTATCCCAGGGTCACACCTCTTGATCCAAAGCCACCTGGAGCCTCGCTCAGCAGCCGCTGTGGCGGTTCAAGTGGCTTCTTTCTTTGCAGGCCCCGTAATGCCAAGAAGAGAGCAATGCTCTCCTCTTGGCAGCCAGAAGATGCTCTACACCCCACCTGTATGGGTTCACATCGTGCCCTCCACTCCGACCCTGGCACCTGCTCTACCAGCTCCTGGTATTTGGCTTTCTTACACTCCTCAATCCGGTCTTCCCGAGGAACTGGCAGTTCGACCACGGCCACCTACTTCGAGGTTTCTGTCGGAAGGACCAATTCTGCCCTCAGGGACAATGATGCGATGAAGTCAGAGACTTTAATTGCTTGCCAAGATCGACTTTGATTTGCCAGTCAAACGCCACGGCAAGCTGCAATAAAAGATGAGGAACACACACAAAATGCTGGTGGAACGCAGCAGGCCAGGCAGCATCTACAGGAAGAAGTACAGTTGACGTTTCAGGCTGAGACCTTTCGTCAGGACTACCGACATAATGACCTTCATCAGGACAAAAAAGATGAGGGATGTTTTTTAAAAATTGTTAAGTAAGGGAGGAGGAGCTAAAGATGGCACAGAGGGCGACTTCTTCCAGTCCATCTGCGAAATAGTTTAAATTCTTCTCCCTTTATTGTCGCTTCTTTCTTTTTCATATAACCATATAAAAATATAACAATTACAGCACGGAAACAGGCCATCTCGGCCCTTTTAGTCCGTGCTGATAAAGCAAATCAAAGTGTTTTACCATAAACCATATTTAAACCATATTTTACCATAAACACTTTAAACCATATCAAAGTGTTTCTTTTTTGATGGATTCTAGATCATGGTCTCTTCGGGGGTTTTGCTTTCGATTTTCAAGGTGGCTGGGGTCCTGTTGGAGTATGTGATCTATAGCTGCACTCAAACTGCGGTTTGTCACGCTGGGTTCCCTCTCTGAGAGATCGTCAAGTCAACTGTTGGTCTCCCCTCTCACTGTGGAAGGAGTGGTACCTGTCACTCCCTCTTTAGTGAGAGAGAGAGAGAGAGAGCGAGCATGTGGCATGTCCAAGTGTTGGGATGAACAGTGTTTCCATTTTGATGGATTCTAGATCATGGTCTCTTCAGGGGTTTTGCTTTTGATTGCATGGTGGGGGGCAGATGCATTTGCTGAGGCAGGGGAGGAGAGGGGGGAGGGAGAGTTGATGCTTTGCTGCTGCTCGTGTGTGGTGGGGCGGGGCTTTGGGATGCTGACGTTTCTGTCACTCATTCATTGGGGCTTTTCTTCTGTTTCGAGGATGTCCGTGAAGAGTAAGAATTTCAGGTCAGGGAAGAAATTCTCCGATATTAAGTGGAATCAACCATTGATCAGTGCAGCCTTTAGTTGGGAATTCCGTAGTGAATGCTAATGCACCAGTTGACAAGAGGAGGCTGCAGTATGATCTTGAGGAAAACGTAATACTTTACTTTCAACATTTAAGTCAAATATTAAGCAAAAGTCATCCTGCAGACATTAACGTTCTTGAGCTTTTTATTTCTGCTTTTGCAAAACCAATAAAATAATCACTTGAATGACAGTGAACTGGAGATAGGAACTAAGGCACAAGATTGATAAAATTATTAATTATGCAAACCATTGGTTCATATACTTAATAATTTTAATTAATAAATTATGAAGGCACATTGGCCTTCATAAATTAAAGTATTGAAGTGCTGCAAGGATTAGTGCTGGATCTGTTCTGGATCTGGAATGCAGAGAAAATTTACAAGATTTTGGAGGACCCGAGTTATAAAGAAAGAAAGGTTGAATACATTAGGAGTTTATTCCCTAGAATAAACAATAGACAATAGGTGCAGGAGTGGGCCATTCAGCTCTTCGAGCCAGCACCACCATTCAATGTGATCATGGCTGATCATCCACAATCAGTACCCCGTTCCTGCCTTCTCCCCATATCCCTTGACTCCACTATCCTTAAGAGCTCTATCTAACAATGTTGAAGATTGAGGGTAGATTTGGTAAAGGTATACAAAAATATGATGGGTATAGAAAGGGTAAATTTACTTTGAACTTTGGAACCTCTCCCATTGTTTCCTCTCTGTGTTCTCTGCTGCCCTCCAACTCTGTCCATATCGCATTCTAGTTATTCTCCTTCCGCACCCATTCATCTTTTTATTCTGGTGTCTTCCCCCTTCCTTTCCAGTCCTGAAGATGAGTCTCAGCCGGAAACATCAACTGCTCGCTCATTTCAATGGATGCTGCCTGACCTGCTGAGTTCCTCCAGCATTTTACTTCGGGTTTCCAGCATCTGCAGAATGTTTCGTGTTTATGATTATGCTGCCCATCATCCTCCACTGCTCCTCAATCCACCAATCACCTACCGGCCCCTGTCTAATACCTCCCCTTCTCCTCCTTATATTTGCTATCTTCCCGCTCTACTCTCAGTCCTGATGCAGGATTACAACCCTAAACACTGGCAAATGCTACCTAACCCACTGATCTCCCCCACCAGATTGTTGCTGGAGGTGCAGTGCAGTAGTGTAGCGGTTAGCATAACACTACTACAGCACTAGTAACCTGGTAACCTGGGTTCGATTCCCGCCACTGTCGGTAAGAAGTTTGTACATTCTCCCTGTGAGCAGGTGAGTTTTCTCCCACAGTCCGAGGTCATACGGGTTAGTAGATTAATTGGTCACATGGGTGTAAAGTTGGGAGACAGGCTCATTGGGCCAGAAGAGCCTTGTTCCATGCTGTATCTCTAAATAAATAGAAAAAAAAACTAATTCCAGTATCTGCCATCTCTTCAAGTCAAGTCAAGTCAAGTCACTTTTATTGTCATTTCGACAATAACTGCTGGTACAGTACACAGTAAAAATGAGACAACATTTTTCAGGACCATGGTGTTAGATGACACAGTACAAAAACTAGACTGAACTACATAAAAAACCAAAAAGAACAACTACACTAGACTACAGACCTACCCAGGACTACATAAAGTGCACAAAACAGTGCAGGCATTACAATAAATAATAAACAGGACAATAAGGCAGTAAGGTGTCAGTCCAGGCTCTGGGTATTGAGGAGTCTGATAGCTTAGGGGAAGAAACTGTTACATAGTCTGGTCGTGAGAGCCCGAATGCTTCAGTGCCTTTTCCCAGACGGCAGGAGGGAGAAGAGTTTGTATGAGGGGTGTGTGGTGTCCTTCATATTGCTGTTTGCTTTGTGGATGCAGTGTGTGGTGTAAATGTCCATGATGGCGGGAAGAGAGACCCCGCTGATCTTCTCAGCTGACCTCACTATCCGCTGCAGGGTCTTGCAATCCGAGACGGTGCAATTCCCGAACCAGGCAGTGATGCAGCTGCTCAGGATGCTCTCAATACAACCCCTGTAGAATGTGATGAAGATGGGGGGTGGGAGATGGACTTTCCTCCGCCTTCGCAGAAAGTAAAGACGCTGCTGGGCTTTCTTTGCTATGGAGCTGGTGTTGAGGGACCAGGTGAGATTCTCCGTCAGGTGAACACCAAGCAATTTGAAATCTTGTGTTTCTATCCTAATTTCCACTGGCTTCAGTTAACCAAAGGCAACATTGATGCTAACCAACTACTACATCCCACTTTTACACTTTAAGAACAGAAAAGCACTAATTATGAATGTCACATAGCAACACTTTTGGATTGCATAAGCTATTTAGAGTTTGTAGAATTGAGTTCCAAAATATATTATCAAATGCAAATATTTTGGCACAACAGAGGCTCACATTTCCTCCGGTTATTTTGAGCTTTTGCGAGTTCAAAGTTCAAAGTAGATTTATTATCAAAGTACATATATGTCATATATTCATTTTCTTGCAGGCATTCTTGGTAAATCCAAGAATCGTGGCGTTCAAATAAGAAAGTTCAACTAATAACTGGAAAGGTAGTGAAGTGATTCAGTTTTAACGATGACATGCTCTTTGCAATTTTCTTCCTGTTATCAATCTCTGTCTCTTATCCGCAATCTCATTCCACTTCCTGAACCGGTATTCCTAAAAGTACCGACTTCCAAATTAAGCCTGAATTACTGAGTATTGTCAAAGTGGATTTGATCTTATTTGAAGACCTTTAACTCTCACAAATCTCATTAATGTCTCCTCAAATCGACACTAATTACGGATTACAATGAAATCACTCAAATAGTTAAAATACTTTCTCCTTCGAGGGGTTGAACCAAGTATGGATCTGCTTTCCTTATGAACCCAGGGGGTACAGAATTCTGATTTGGCAAGAATTATTCTGAAACCTCTTTTTTTATTAGGGATAATATGCGAAATGCAAAGCAAATTTCAGACATTATTTCTTCATTATAAGGAAATAAATTTTAATCTTCTAACTTTAACAATTATTAGTGGTGTTGACATCATTTCCCACCTCTCCATAAATGCCTTGACTTTTCTCTCTTCCTTATCAAGTTCAAGTTTATTGTCATCTGACTGTGTGTGTGTGTATATATATATATACAACCAAATTAAACAATATTCCCCGGACCACAGTGCACCAACAATGCGTATTTCAAATACAGCATATAAAACAAGATATGTCTGTGAAATAGGGACACCTCTTTTTTTCTTTTTTAGGGAGAGAGAGAAAGAGAAAGAGAGAGAGCCTGTGGTGTGTCAAATACCGGGTGAACGAGTAGTCTTTGGGGTACTGCAAGTCTGTGTCTTTATTGATGCTTTGCTGCATGCTTGAGTGCTCGGTTAAGGGTGAACCATAGAACCATAGAAAATTACAGCACAGAAATAGGCCTTTTGGCCCTTCTTGGCTGTGCCGAACCATTTTTCTGCCTAGTCCCACTGACCTGCACCTGGCCCATATCCCTCCAAACCCCTCTCATCCATATACCTGTCCAAGTTTTTCTTAAATGTTAAAAGTGAGCCCGCATTTACCACTTCATCTGGCAGCTCATTCCACACTCCCACCACTCTCTGTGTGAAGAAGACCCCCTAATTTCCCTTTAAACTTTTCCCCCTTCACCCTTAACCCATGACCTCTGGTTTTTTTCTCCCCTAGCCTCAGTGGAAAAAGACTGCTTGCATTCACTATACCTATACCCATCATAATTTTATACACCTCTATCAAATCTCCTCTCATTCTTCTACGCTCCAGGGAACAAAGTCCTAACCTATTCAACCTTCCTGATCTTCTGGTGCAGATGCTTTTTTTTGCTGGTGGGGAGGGGGGATCATTGCTTTGCTGCTGCTTGTGTGTGGGAGGGGGAGCTGGGGAGGATTTGGGGTTCTAACATTTAACTGTCATTCATTCTTTGGGGCACTCCTCTGTTTTCGTGGATGTTTGCGAAGAAAAAGAATTTCAGGATCTATATCGTATACGTTTCTCTGACATTAAATGTACCTTTGAAACCTTTGAAATGGCTCAATGAAATATAACGTTATTTTATTTCATGATTTTGTCATCACATTTCTAAATGAACATTGAGCCCAGGAGCACTACTGCACTTTTTATTATTTCTGTTTTTGCACTACTTTTAAATTATCAATTTAATATACACATACAGTATAGACCCTGTAGTTTTCTATATTTATCATGTATTGCATTGTACTGCTGCTGCTAAGTTAAGAAATTTCATGGCATATGCCAATGATGTCAAACCTGATTCTGATCCTTCAAAAAGCGTGTTGTAAAACACAGCACAGTAAACAATGGAGTAAACTGCTCGCTATCCCAGTGATGAGACCTCGGTTCAAAGTTCAAAGTAAATTTATTATCGAAATACATATACATCACCATATCCAACCCTAAGATTCATTTTCCTGTGGGCATACTCAATAAATCCACAATAGAATAATAACTATAAACGAATCAATATAAGACCGTACCAACCTGGGCATTCAAACAATGTGCAAAAGTTGTGGGAACATTTCAGTGATGGGGCCAGTGAAGTTGAGTGAAGTTATCCCCTTTGGTTCAAGAGCCTGATGGTTGACGGGTAATAACTATTCCTGAACCCAATGATGAGAGTCCTGAGGCTCCTGTACCTTCTTCCTGATGGCAGCAGCAGGAAGGGAGCATGTCCTGGGTGGTGGGGATCTCTGATGATGGATGCTGCTTTCCTGCAACAATGCTTTGTGTAGATTTTCTCGATGGTGGCGTGGACTTTACCCGTGATGTTCTGAGCCGTATCCACTAATTTTTTGTAGGATTTTCTGTTCAAGGGCATTGGTGTTTCCATACCAGGCTGTGATTCAGCCAGTCAATATACTCTCCACTACACAGCTATAGAAGTGTTTTAGGTGTCATGCCAAATCTTCACAAGCTCCAAAGGAAGTGGAGGCGTCTCGTTATTGTATTTACATACTGGGCCCAGGACAGGTCACCTGAAATTACAACACCGAGGGATTTAAAGCTGCTTACTTTCTGCACCTCTGAATCTCCGAAGAGGTGGAGATTCTTATGCAGCGGATTTGCGTGAACTCGACACGATCCTGAGCAGGGGACAGGCTAGTCATTGTCCGAGAAAGTGGGGAGTGCGGGCGAGGGGAGGGGGGGTGGAACTACGATGCATTGAGGCCAGGCTCAGGCTAGCCCTCTTCAATCTCTTGATGTAGTACCACTTAGATCCTGCCAGATGATTACTGAGATGAATGGATTGATTGAACAGAACCTCTAAAGTCCTCTGCTGGCTTTCCCAAGGCGAAGGCATTCTTCAGCTCACCTCAGAGCCCTTGGCTGTTCACCTTGGAGAGAAAGAAGGAATGAAAGAGAGACAAGAGAATATTTTGCCAACTGAAGCATCATGGGAGACTGAAGCATTGGGACAGCAGGCGCTGTGCGCTGCTGCCAAAGAAGACCGGTATCCCTCTGTCCCTCTTGATGCTGAGTGAAGGCCTATTGTTCCTCAAGTCAGGGTGGCTTGGAGAAGCACCGTGGAAGACTGCAACCTCAGAACAACGAGTTGCTGTTGAGCAATCTCCCTCTCGCTCGCTGGTGAAACAGAGCTTGTCTGAGATACTGAAGCGCTGGGTTATGGACTGTAGTTTTCCGGTGGACTCAGGATCAAGGTCTTTTTGAGGGTCTTTTGCTACTGCTTGCATGACGGGGAGGGGGCAGGGGTTCTGGGGTTCCGATCTTACTATCATGTTTCCTCCAATCACCTTAAAATTCTGCCCCCTCACATTAGCCATTTTTGCCCTGCAATAGAGTCTCTGACTGCCCGCTCACTCTATGCCTCTTATTGTCTTGTTCACCTCTATCTAGTCCGGGCAGCATCCTGGCAATTCCCCTTTGCCTCCTTCTAATCAGGAGGCGACCGGAACTAAGCACAATATTCAGGGTTTCATGAGCTGCATCATTACCTCACAGGAGATGAGGAGATCCTCCTCAGGGTTTCATGAGCTGCATCATTACCTCACAGGAGATGAGGAGATCCTCTTCCCAGAGGACTGTAAACTTCTGGAATTCTCTGCCCCAGGGTACACAAAATTGTGAGTGTTATAGATTGGGTTAATGCAGGCTTTTTCCACTGACAGTAGAGTGAGAGGTCATAGATTAAGGGTGAAAGGTGAAATATTTAAAGGGGGCCAAAGACAGAGAATTTCTTCACTAAAAAAAAGCTGCTGGAAGTGGGGGATGCATGTTGGATTGTAATATTTAAGGGACGTTGGGCTGGGTACATGATGGAGAGGTTATGGAGAGCAAAAGTGTGGGTCAATGTGACTAATCGGAATTATCATTTGGCATGGATTAGGTGAGCTTGTTGTGTCCATTCCAGGACAGCTCACTCACCTTTGGTCCCCACCGGGCACTCAGCTCTCCCCTGTGGCTCCAAGTAGCCGTTCGCATGTGACTGTGGCCACAATCCAGTAGATGGCTTCGACGGGCAGGCTAAACCAGCTGAGGGTAGCCAGTGGCCCCGAACCCACCCTGGCGAGGTAGGGACCTGCCTGTCCGAACATGCGAGGTCAGCTCCGGCAGACTGGGTGGGTAAGTGAGATCCAACGGCCAGGAAGGCGGGTGCTGCGACGCTCCGTGGAGAGCGAAGGGCGTGACAAGGCACAGAAGATGTCACAATCATCCACTGCGGCTAAGGAAGACCCCAGTTTGTGACGCTTGTCCGTACCACCGGACCCGGACTCCTGAGGTCCAGAGAGTGGAACTGCCCCACAGTTAAAGACCCTCCCGCACAGGTTTTCTGTCATTGTCAGACACAACAGACAAGCACCAGATCAGCTATAAGGTCCTGTTTCTGTGATGTAGTGCTCTATGACCCCAAGAGAAAGACGAATAAAGAACGGCTTTACCATCACTTCGCCCTCTGGCAAGTACATCAGCAAGAAAACTAGAATTTTGTTTAAATTTTGAACCCACAATTTCCTAAATCAGAAGGGAAGAGAAAATTACCCAGAGAGAGACAGCTAGACTTTTCATTCTCAATACAACCGTTATTCCACATTTAATGTGAATTTCTCTCAGAAAGGAACACCAACAAATGACTGTCATTCTGACTGATACACGATGAGAGCAAACTGACACCAATATCAATAAAAATAATGGAATCAATTGCACTTCAGTTCAGACTTGATAACTGAATTTAGCAGCAGTGAAGATATCCTCCCCAGCCACGGGTAATGGATTTTTGCTGGGTTCTCAACAGGGTGCTTTCCAAGGCAGAGCTGACCACCTCGGGATAATGGTAACATTTAATCTCGCACGGAGGCAATCAGTCCTCCTGACAGCTGAGGATATTGGTGTCAGAGGTTATAAAGGAGCTGTACCCACCATGTCTGCCAAAGGCATCTACTTGGAAGTGAGTGATGATGCTTAGGGGGTAACTGAAAGAAACAAACAAGGTTAAAAATAATTGCTCCAAAGACGGAGTGTGCGGCTGACTCACTCACAGCCTGGCGACAGACACGTTTTGTTACCAACAAGCAATAACCTGCAGTAATGCACACGAAATACTGGAGAAACTTCTGCAGGTCGGGCAACATCTATGGAGAGGGATAAGGAGCCGACGTTTTGGGCCAGGACCTGATGAAGGTTCTCGGCCCCGAAACACAAGCTCTTTACTCCTCTCCATTAACGCTGCCTGACCTGCAGAGTTCCTCCAGCATTGTGTGTGTGTGTGTGTGTGTGTGTGTGTGTGTGTGTGTGTGTGTGTGTGTGTGTGTGTGTGTGTGTGTGTGTGTGTGTGTGTGTGTGTGTGTGCGTGTGTGTGCGTGTGTGTGCGTGAGTGTGTGTGTGTGTGTGTGTGTGTGTGTGTGTGTAACTCTGCATTTCCAGCATCTGCAGAATCTTTTGCACTTAACAATAAGGTATTTCTTGTCTCTGACAACTGGGAAGTGCATGTAACTGGAATAGTTAGCAGTTACTGCCTGTCACATCGCTGGTGTTTAGGGAAGCAATGAAGACCCTCTGTCTCTGTCCATTCTTGGCCATCTTCTCTATTGCACCCCAGGTGTCATTTATTTCAGAGTCTTCATTTCTGCCTCTGTGGTATGGTGCCAAGTTAGTTTTAGTCTCCCACGTTTCCTCCAACCTCCAGGAGTCCAACGAAGTGCTGTCTTGATGATAGAGTTGGTTTCTCTTCTCATCCCGTGCCCAGTCCATCTCCAACGTTTCCTCATGATGATTGTAGCCACGACCTATTGGTGACACTGAAGGAGCAGAATGTGGTTGGAGATCTTTCTTGGCCAGAAAATACAGAGGACCTTCCGGAGGAGGCTCATGGTGTGGAGTGACGACAATTCGATGACAGTATGGTATTCTGACCCATACAAGATTGTGGACAGAACACAGCTCTGGCACAGCTTCACCTTGGTGTGGGTGCCGCGTTTGGTCAATCCCCACATGTTGCATTATTGCTTCCAGCTTTGCTGAGTTTGCACATCCTGTCGTCCTTGTTCCCACCATCCCGCCAAATGATGCCGCTGAGTTAGGTGAGTGTGCCTGTGCTGGGTGAGTCGATGCCATGTACCTTAGTGAGGAGAAGGAATGGGTAAGGTTAATTTCTATTTTGCTAGCTTAACCTACTTGTCTGTTTTCAGTGACTGGTATAGAAGGATAGCCAGATTCCCCTGGACATTGTCCTGGAGTCATAAAGCAAGGAAATAGGCCCTTTGGCCAAACTGGTTCATGAAGGACCAAGATGCCCATCCAAGCTAGTCCTATTTGCCAATGCTTGGCTCATAATCTTCTCAACCTTTCTATCCACATCTTATGTTCAAATCTGTCATTATTTAACTAATACTCTGCTTTTCTATTTTGCATCCCAAAGTGGATAAGATGAAGAATCTCAACCCAAAATGTTGGACCGTACATTTCCCTCTACAGAAGCTGCCTGACTTGAGTTAGAGGGAATGGTGGAATAGGTTAGGACTTTATTCCCTCGAGTGTAGGAAAATGAGTGGAGATTTTTTAGAGGTTCACGGAATGAGTGCTTAGTTTTCCACACTGTGAACCATAAACCACACTACAGCAGTAGAGCAGCATGGTAGCATAGTGGTTAGCACAACACTCTTCAGTGCAGGCGACCAGGGTTCAATTCCCACCACTGCCTGTATGTCCTCTTGAGTTTCCTCCGGGTGCTCCGGTTTCCTTCCACAGTCCAAAGACTGGATAGGGTAATTGGTCATTATAAATTACCCCATGATTAGGCTAGGGTTAAATTGTGGGTTGCTAGGCTGAGCCGCTCAAAGAGCCGGAAGGGCCTGCTCTGCATTGTATCTCAGTAAAATTGGTAAAAATAAAACTAAAAGTGATGAAGGTAAATGCAATCAGGCTTTTCCCACTGAGGCTAGGTGAGACTACAACTAGAGGTCATGGGTTAAGGGTGAAAGGTGAAATGTTTAAGAGGAACATGAGGTGGAACTTCTTCACTCAGAGAGCTGCCAGAAGAAGCGGTGGATGTGGGTTCAATTTCAACATTGAAGAGAAATTTAGACAGGTACATGTTTGGGAGAGGTGTAAAAGGTAATAGTCCAGGTGCAGGATTATGGGGCTAGGAAAAATAATAGCTTGGCATGGATTAGATAGGCCAAAGGGACTGTTTCTGTGATGTGGTGGTCTTTGCTTCTATGACTTATCTTGTTACTCTGAACAAAACCACTGGAGAGACACTGAAGCTGGTGGATATAGAAGTCTTTATTCAGCCAGGCAAGCAAGAAACATACTGGAGATACTCTGGGAAGAAGAGGTTCATAAATTCAAAGTACATCACATTTTTGTACCCTTAAGATCAATAGTAACTCAATACAGTTTCAATGGTTACAATGACATTGTTTACTTCCATACTTTGTGTTGACAATGCTTCCTTTGAGTTACGTATAATTTTCAAACACCTACATCTCCACACCAGCACCCCAGGTACCCTAGACTATTACCATTATCTCTCTAGCTGCATTCATGCAAGTGCAGACATCTCAAGTGAAGTCCTGACGAAGGGTCTCGGCTGGAAACGTCGACAGCGCTTCTCCCTATAGATGCTGCCTGGCCTGCTGTGTTCCACCAGCATTTTGTGTGTGTTGCTGTCTCAAGTGAATAGGTGTTTTCTGTGAAATGCCCTGGCTAAGAACATGTTTTATTGTATTTTTACTGCTATGCCATGAGGTATTTTTATTTTAGTGTTCTTTTTCTGCAAAGACAGTGTGTTCTGGTATTTAAGCTTCATCCACCAATGTTTTAGCTTCAGCTGAGGTAAGGACCGTTTGCTCAGCCTAGGAATATTGCGTCAGCCAATCGGGTTTGTCTGTTTTTTGGTGAAACATTCTGTCCAACGATGATGCCATGGAACATTCGAGAGAGCTGGGGGCGGGGGGGGGTAAGATTTTCAATGGACAATAGCCTGGTTTTGTGGTCTTTTGGTGGGAGCTGCGGAACAGGGCACAAGGGAAGATGCTCCCAGAATCCCGCCCGAAGGAGAGACACCGTTGTAAAAGATGCTTTGTGCAGGTGAATGGTTTCAAGGAGGAACTGCCAATACTCCTGAGTTAACCAGTTCACTCGAAATGGTCTTCGAGGGAAGTCTTTCACGCAGAACGGGGGTTCAGCATGCGAGTAATCAAAGTGAAGCACCCGACTACTCCAGACGACTCCAACTACTCTATCTGTAAAAATACTCCCACTTTAAGTTTGTTATTTCCTGGCAAACGATAACTTTGCATGGGGCAGCATTTACACAGCATTCACCACAATTTTTGTCCCCTTGTCAGAGCATTCCAATTTTCCTATCTGGTCGAACCTGACTCATACCTAGACCTGTGTTGCTTATTGAAGGTGGCTGTCTCACCATTACCCATGCACGTGGCCGTTAGCCAGAGTTAGTGGGGAGGGTTACATCTGGTTTGCAATCAGCCTCAGTCTGCAGCCCTAAGAAGACCACTGTTCTGAGCTGCATTTTGAATTCAATCTACAATCCAGATTCAGATCTGAAGTCTGGTTTCTGTTGAAAATAGTATTTGCCGTATTCCATAACTTAGTCATACGGCCTAACAATTATATGAGCTGCTGAATTCCTCCAACATCTGCAATCACTTCTGTCTCCTCCTAACTTCTATTGTCCATTTTATAGTATATCAGTTAAGCTATTTGCATACTCACTTGTTCTATCTAAATCACATTGAAGCTTCAATACATCCTCCTCATAATTCAAAACCATACTTAATCCCACCTCATTGACACCAACTCAATTTCTTCATCCAAGTAATTTACACACGTTGTTCGCTGTTGCAGCCAATCTCCAGTCCTTACATTATTTCACTAGTCACCATTTGCCATCTTAAATAAAATCCATTTATTCCTGCTTGCTGATCCCTGTTTGTCAGTTTTTCAGTATGATATTCCTGATGCCATGTCAAGTCAAGTCAAGTCAACTTTTATTGTCATTTTGACCATAACTGCTAGTACAGTGCATAGTAAAAATGAGACAACGTTTTTCAGGACCATGGTGTTACACGGCACAGTACAAAAACTAGATTGAACTACGCAATAAAAAACACAGAGAAAGCTACACTAGACTACAGACCTACACTGGACTGCATAAAGTGCACAAAAACAGTGCAGGCATTCCAATGAGTAATAAACAGGACAGCAGGGCAAGGTGTCAGTCCAGGCTTCGGGTATTGAGGAGTCTGATAGCTTGGGGGAAGAAACTGTTACATAGTCTGGTTACATGTGTTTAACTGTTACTGCTTAACCTCTTTTGTGTGACTTTACCTGCGGAAAATCCAGATAGACTGAGTAAAGGTGGCAGATTTCCTTTCCTAAACAACAAGTAGAAATTTTCACCAATCCAGTAGCCTTTTAATTCCAGAGTATTTAATTGACCTGAATGGATGTGTTCTCGTTTGACGTGTCACAATGTGTGCCGGCAAAATTGGAACCCAAGTGCGGAGTGAAGACAGATTCCAACGTAGAGGCGGTGACCAGAGTTTATTCCATCGGTGGCTCGCGAGGAGTAACATTCTCTAAACTGGGACCCCGCGATTAGCACTAATCAGGCGTCCGGTTAAATAATACAAGGAACACTGAATCTCCAAGCCTATCAAAATAAACTTAACAAGTTTAAGCAGGAAGCACCAGGAGACCACATTACAAAGAGCGAGTCTCTCGAGATAAACACAAGGAAGTCTAAACAATTAACGACTGTGCCATTAAACAACAATTAACCATTCAGGTGCTCTAAAAACCTTGGAGCCCAATGCTGTCTGGCACCTCACACGGGCCCGAAGAGCTCATTATATAGAGTTGGACTCATAGAACTAAAATATAAAGCTTCAGAACAAACTGATAATAGATTTCAGAAGCCCAGTTATGCCACACCCTGAACTTGTCTAGGTTTAAATGGTTCTGCAGGGACAAGGTGGGATGAATGGTCTGTCTGTGAGCTGTGCTTTTCTATAACTATGACTGTAAGATAAGTTCTTGATTCATAAGGGTGTCCAAGGTTAGGGGAAGAGGACAAGGGAATGGAGTTGAGAGGGATAATTAATCAGTCATGATGGAACGGCGAAGTTGACCCAATGAGCTGAATGGCCTAATTCGTCTCCCATGTCTTATGGTCTAAGGCACATGCAAACATCATCTCTAGGAGCTGGTGCCTGGACAGCAGCTGGTAACACCTGTCTTGTGGAAAGGGTTGACCATTGATGCATCCTGCCGAACACTCACAGACAAGAATGGCTTAGCACAGAAGCAGAAGAGTCGACTATTCTCTACGCAACTGAGCAATTTTAACAAGGTTTCAAAGGCCAATTTTATTATAGTAATAATGTTTGCATCCATGCCAAGCGTTTAGTGGTAATTAGCAGATGAGCAGTGACTTTGCTTCTCCTCAGTATGAATCACCAACCTCACCGGGCAGGGGAGTACTGTTTCACATCCACAGTAAATCCTGTGTTGTGACTCAGTGCCCATATGACAAGTTTTCTTCCTGTTCAATGGAGCTGAGTCACATTCAGCATTAAAATTCACCATTAAACAAAATGAATCAGGTAATAGATGAGATCAACTAAAGGCATAGGCACTGCTTTATTGAGGAGAGGGAACATATAAAGCCTGGTGAGGCCACACTTGGAGTATTGAGAGCAGTTGTGGGCCCCTTAACCAAGAATAGATGTGCTGACATTGGAGAGGGTTTGACTGAGGTTCACAAAAATGATTTCAGGATTGAACTGCTTGTCATATGGAGAGCGTTTGATGGCTCTGGGGCTACACTCTCTGGAATTCAGAAGAATGAGGGGTGACCCCATTGAAACCTATCAAATGTTGAAAAGCCTCGATAGAGTGGATATTTCCTACAGACAGAGAGTCTAGGACCAGAGGACACAGCCTCAGAATTGATCCTTTTAGAACAGAGATGAGGAGGAATTTCTTTAGCCAGAGAGTGGTAAAGCTGAGGCACCTGTTGTCATAGATGGCTATGGAGTTCAAGTCATTGAGTATAGTTAAGGCAGAGGTTGATAGATTCTTGATTGGTCAGGACATGAAGGGATACGGGGAGAAGGCAGGCGATTGGGGCTGAGAGGGAAAATTGATCAGCCATGATAAAATGGCGGAGTGGACTCGATTGTCCAAATGGCCTAATTCTGCACCTATATCTTATGTTATGGTCTTATATTAATAGAGGGAGAAATGTTCAGAGCAGCTTCATTGATATTAGAACTATGAAATGTAAATTCCCAATTGCATTAGATATATTGTTTTATTACTGTCACAGGTATTATTGGCCATTGCTGAAGTGGACTTGGAGGTGATTCAATGTGGCCGAACCGTGGCCAGGCATGCAGAGGTGAGGCAGAGTCTGGGCCCAAGAGCAATGAAAGTCCCGAGGTTTAATCGTTTTAAGCCCTGGGGCTGAATTTGAAAGGTCAGGTACTGGTCGAACTGAGGAGATGAGGCTCGGGCCTGAACTGGCAGGGCCGGGGCCTGAGCTGGCAGGGCCCGGGTCTGAGAGCAAGGAACGATTCGAGGCTTGGATGGTTTAAGTACCGGCCCAATTGAGAAAGGTCAGGGTATCGGGGCTGGAGGTGAGAGGCAGGCCGGTTCAGCCTGCTGCTCCTCGAGGTTTACATGACACCGCGCAGAACTGAGATAGTGGCCTGTAATCAACCTCCTTCTGTGTACTTACTCTCATGAACTTCAGTTCTGAATGATATTCTCTTGCTTTTGTTGTTTGCATGATTTGTATTTTTTTTCCCCGCACATTGGGTGTCTGACTCTCTTTAAGGAGTTTGCACATCCTCCCCATGACCGTATGGGATTGGGATTCCTACAGGCATTCTGGTTTCTTCCCACATTCCAAAGATGTTCAGTCAGGGTTAGTGAGGTGTGGGCATAACATGCTGGCGCTTGAAGCTTGGCACCACTCCTGGGCTGCCCAGCACCACCTTGCTAATTCGATTTGACACAAACTATGCATCCCACTCCACGTTTCGAAGTTCAAAAAGTTCTAAGTTCAAAGTAAACTTACTATCAAAGTCCTTATATGCCACCATAAACAACTCTGAGGTTCATTTTCTTGTGGGCATACTCAATAAATCCATAATAGAACAATAACCATAATAGGTTCCATGAAACACCCCACCAAATTGGGTTTTCAACCATTGAACAAAAGACGACAAACTGTGCAAATGCAAAAGGAAAGAAATAATCATAATAAATAAATAAGTTATAAATATCAAGAATATGAGAAAGCGAGTCCCTGAAAGTGAGCCCATGGGTTGTGGGAATATTTCAGTGATGGGGCAAGTGAAGTTGTGAGAAATAAAGCTAACCTTAAAATCTTTAGAAACATAGAAATATAGAAAACATAGAAAAATCTACAGCACAATACAGGCCCTTCAGCCCACAAAGGTTTGCTGAACATGTCCCTACCTTAAAAATTACTAGGCTTGCCTATAGCCCTCTATTTTACTAAGCTCCATGTACCTATCTAAACGCCTCTTAAAAGAACCTATCATATCCGCCTCCACCACCGTTGCCGGCAGCCCATTCCACGCACTCACCACTCTCTGAGTAAAAAACTTACCCCTGACATCTCCTCTGTACCTACTCCCCAGCACCTTAAACCTGTGTCCCCTTGTGGCAACCATTTCAGCCTTGGGAAAAAGCCACTGACTATCCACATGATCAATGCCTCTCATCATCTTGCACACCTCTATCAGGTCACCTCTCATCCCAGGCCGAGTTCACTCAATCTATTCTCATAAGGCATGCTCCCCAATCCAGGCAACATCCTCGTAAATCTCCTCCACACCCTTTCTATGGCTTCCACATCCTTCCTGTAGTGAAAAGATGGTGCGTTAGGTTGGAGACCGGAAAGGAAAACAGTAGTTCTGTATCCTAACAGAGTAGTGAGTTGGGGAAGATGATCTATGAGTCTGATCACTTTATTTATTTATTGAGATACAGCATGAAGTTGGCCCTTCCAGGCCTTGGACCCAATTTACAATGACCAATTAACCTACCAACAGGTAGGTCTTTGGACAGTGGGAGGAAACCGGAAAACCCAGGGGGAATCCCATACAATCAAGAGGGGAACGTACAGGCAGCGGCAGGAATTGAACCCGGGTCGTCTGCACTGTAAAGCATTGTGCTAACCACTACGCCACCACGCTGCCCTCTCTCCATAGCTCACTTCTGATCCATTAATTAAATAGCACAAGTATCAATTGAACACGGCTGGTAAAAATATAAATTGGAGCAAATGAATCAGTAAATAATTCATAATGGATATGAGTGTCCTGTGCATCCGATGTGTCATTAATACATTATAGCAAGCGGGGTTAATGGACAGAGCCCAACCTTGCCTGGGGTGCTTTCCACTGCATGTTGTTATCAGCACTTGGGACCTGTATGCCATGTGTCAGTGTTCTGATCAACAGCGCAAGCAATTGATCACACTAAACACAAGGTACGAGTAGAATAGGTTCTGTCTCTGCGAAGCCAGCTTGCGAAGAGTGATGAGGAAGGCAGCCAAGTGCCTCATTATTTAGAAAGGTGCCAGGAAGCCGCACACTTGCATGATACTTCAGGATGAATTAATAGATCTGTCAAAATTATCGAGCATTCAGTGAAAAGTATCACATTTTCAACAACTAGTCAATCTTTATAAATGACTATATTTTTAGACCTTAAGACTATAAGACACAAGGACAGGTTTAGGCCATTCAGCCCATCTAGTTTGCTCCTCCATTTCATTATGGCTGATTTATTATCCTTCCCAGCTCCACTCTCCTGCCTTCTCCCTGTAACCTTAGGCTCCCTGACTAACCAAGAACCTGCCAATAACTGCTTTAAATATACCCAATGACGTGGCCTCGACAGCCATCTGTGGTAATGAAGTCCACAGATTCACCCTCACTGGCTGAAGAATTTCCTTTTCAACTCTGTTCTAAAAGAGACATCCTTTAATATGCGTCTTTTCCCCTTTCCTCTATTCCCCACTCTGACCGTTTACCTCTTCTCACCTCCCTATTAATTCCCCCCGGATCCCTTCCTCCTTCCCTTTCCTCTGTGGTCCACTCTCCTCTTCTATCAGATTCCTTTCTCTCCAGTTCTTGTCCTTTCCCACCCAAATGGCTTCACCTGCCACCTTCCAGCTAACCTGCTTCCACTCCCCCACCTTTTTATTCTGGCATCTTCCCCCTTCCTTCTCAATCCTGAAGAAGGGTCTCGACCCAAAGCATTGACTATCTATTCATTTCTATAGATCCTGCCTGGCCTACTGAGTTCCTCCAGCATTTTGTGCATGTTGCTTTGGATTTCCAGCATCTATAGACTTGCTCGTGTTTATTCTTTAGGACAGAAGTGATCTACTACAAACTATCTCCCTCCTTACCCAGCCATCAGCTGATAGATACTTAGAGTTATAGATACTACAGCACAGAATCAGGCTCTTTGGCCCATCTAGTCCATGCTGAACTAGTATTCTGTCTAGTTCCATCAACCTGCACCCAAAATACAGCCTACCAAACCTCTCCCATCTATGTACTTAATCAAATTCTTTTAAATATTGCAATAAAACCTGCCACCTCTGCAGGCTGCTCATTCCACACTCTCACCATCCTCTGTATGAAGAAGTTTCCCCTCAGTTTCCCTGAACTATTTCACCTTTCACCCTTAACCTATGAACTCTAGTTCTACTCTCACCCAACCTCAGTGGAAAAAGCCTACTTGCATTTGCCCTATCTATACCCCTCATATTTTTCTATACCTCTATCAAATCTCCTTTCAACCTTCTATGCTCCAAGGAATACAGTCCTAACCTACTTAACCTTTCCTTATAACTCAGATCCTCCAGACCCAGCAACATCCTTTGTAAATTTTCTCTGTACTCTTTCAACCTTATTCACATCTTTCCTGTCGGTAGGTGACCAAAATTGCACACAATACTCCAAATCAGGCCTCGCCAATGTCTTATGCAACTCAACATAACATCCTACTTCCTGTACCCAATACTGTGATTTATGAAAATCAATGTGCCAAAAGTTTTCTTTACAACCCTATCTACATGTGACACCACTTACAATAAATTATGAATCTGTATTCCCAGATCCCTTTGTACTACCACACTCCTCGGGGCCCTATCATTCAATATGTAAGACCTACCCTGGTTGGTCCAACCGAAGTGAAATAGCTCGCACTTGTCTGTACTAAATTCCATCTGCCATTTTTTAACCCATTTCTCTAGCTGGCCCAGACCCCACTGTAAGCTCTGACAGTCCTCCTCACAGTCCCACTACACTTCCAAATTTGGTGTTGTCTGCAAATTTGCTGATCCAGTTAACTACATTATCATCCAGACTGTTGATATGATGACAAACAACAATGGACGCAGTACAAATCTCCCTTCATTCTTCTAAATTCCAAGGGAAAAATGTCCTAACCGATTCATCCTTTCCCTAACAAAGTAACAAAACATTGAGGCTCATGGCAAAGACTAAGTGAGTATACTTGCATGCAAAGAAATGCTCAGTTTGATATTAGCAATGATATTAGTGCATAAAAACTTAATGCTTTTGAAATTCCTTTGCCAGACAGAGTTATTAGACTGTTACAAACAGTCCAATGGCTTTTCTTAAACTAAGAAATAACTTATCATCTGATATGATCAGTGAGCATGTTTATTACAGGTTCTCCGTTATTGCCTGCAATTTCCTTTTGGCCAAAATACCGGCATTTACATAATGTTCACAGGGCCCGTTATGCCACTGGTGTTTTGGGCAGTAATAAAGTTCCTCCATTTCCGGTGGTGTTCATCATCGTGTCAGTAGCTTCCTCTCGGTTTTCACTACTGCCAGTCGTGCAAGTCCCGGGTGGAGACTCAGGAATACCGTCACACTCAGATGTAGAAGGGTTCTCCGTTGCTCTCTCTGTAGCAGTTTTGTTTTACGAGTCAGGGTGGTTAGCCCTGAGCTGAACCCCTGAACCTGGAGGACTGGTGGACCGCTCTTAGCTGGTGTCAACCCTTCGACCTGTTTGGCATGGGTGACCCTACCAAAAGCAGAATCATAAAGCCCTGACTCCGGCCACCAGCACTCTCCAGATCATTGAGGCACACAAACTTTCTGAACCCTCTGCATTTTATTCAGTATCAGCGTCATCATTTTGCCATTTGTTTTGATTCGGATTCAGAGTCCGATTTTTACTAAACGATACCTTGTTGATTGAGATTTTCACAAAACCTATTCAGAAACCCCGCAGTAGTTTGTTGAATGACGCTGGCATTAAAATGGGGCCTCTGCCGCAGAGAGTGCAGAGCTCTGAAACACCCAAACAATCGCCAAAAAGGCAAATCACAGGCTCCCACAGTTCCACAATCACATTCAAGATGAAAAGCAAGCTCAAAAGACCAAAAAAGAAGTAAAATATATGGTTTCATAATCTGTCCAGAAGGTATTGACCGAAGGAGCATTTTACACAGGTGCCATCTTGGCTGTAAGTCCCATACCCAACCTTTCCATTTCCACCGATCAAAGAATCGATCAGACCTCAGGTCTTCCTCACTCTCGGCAACAGACCTGTTGCCTTGCTTCAGTCCTGCCACATCGAATTGCCTCCAAGTACAAAGGGAAGTAACAGACTGTCGCTTGCAGTGATCGTTTGCCAGAAAAGGAGTGATTAACAAAGTATTTACTGAAGTTCTTATCCTTGTTTCATCAGCCACCAGCCAGAAGTTGCATGAGGTCCACCACCGCCATCTTAAACCGAGAGCTTGTGAGGTTCTCTGATCTCCTCCTGATCCAGCGTTCCCAGAATAGTCCAGTGACAGCAAGAAGAAATCAGTTATGAGGTAATTATTAAGATGTGAGTCATTTGCACTCCAAACTGGCGCAAAGCTCCAGCTCCCTCTCAAAGATGTAGGCTTTATGAATGTCACACATGAGCTTTCACAATACAAACACACAGCAGTACAAAGAATAACTCTCCCAGTAGTCCGCAGTGTTACTAGGCAACTTGGGCATGCATCCTTCGAATTCTGTTGCAAATTGCGTTACAAGCCATATGACATGGTACATCTGCTTTATGGCACATCCGTGCTAACTGGACACTACAAGTGCGACGAGAATTGAAAAAGGACATGTCTGATTATTCTCTAAGGACGGGGCATAAAACAAACGGCTTCTGTCCGCTACAAAAAGCCATGAAGCATTTCTACATAGCTAAAATAGAAATCAAACTCTTGCAGGTGGTGAAAATCTAAAATCTAAAATTAAAAAAATACAGGACATTCTTAGCAGGTCTGGCAGAAGCAGATGCCCCCCCCCCCCCCCCTTCCAGGCCATGCTCTCTTCTCACTTCTCCCATCAGGTAGAAGGTACAGGAGCCTCAGGACTCGCACCACCTGGTTCAAGAACAGTTACTACCCTCAACCATCAGGCTCTTGAATAAAAGGGATAGCTACACTAACTTGCCCTCATCATTAAGAAGTTTCCCACAACCAATGATCTCACTGTAAAGACTCTTTATCTCATGTTCCTATTATTTATTGCTATTTATTTATATTTACATTTGTTCAGTTCAGTTTCAGTTTACTGTCATTTAGAAACCACAAATGCAATGCAGTTAAAAACTGAGACAACGTTCTCCAGAATGATATCACAAAAGCACACGACAAAACAGACTACACCAGAAAATCCACATAACATTTGGTAATCCCCAAAACCAGAGTCTGGAGAGGCTGCTGCTTATTAATATCACGCTACCATCTTAGCGCGTTCCCCGGAAAGGAGCTCCAAATCCACCAGACAAAACAAGACTACCCAGACACACCAAGTCAGGAGACCAACTCTACCACCCAACAAACCAAAAACTAAAGCTACAAGACCTACACAAAACCACACAGTTACATATAGTTATAGTTAACATATAGTTACAACAGTGCGGACAATACCATAATTGATTAAAAAAAACAGACCATGGGCACAGTAAAAATAGTCCAAAGATGTTAAGAGTTCGTAAGAAACCACCACACAGTTTCCACAAGTCCTCAGAGTCCCGATAGACTCATCATCCCACGCAGGCGGCAGAAGGGAATACCCCCGCTATGGACTTCCACGGCGCCAGACTTCACAGCACACAATGAAAGCTCCGTCGGACTCAGCCTTGCAGATGCAGCACACAGTGAAAGCGCCCTGACCATAACGGTCTCCGAGTCCATCGAACCTCCGAACCTCCGACCGTCCCCTCCGGCACAGCCTCTCTGAGCACCATCCTCTGCCGAGCGCCCCTGTCAACAGCCACCGGCAACGCGACCCTGAGGACCGGGGGCCTGTTCTTCTTGGCAGAGACCTGGACCTCACAACAGCAGCAGCAACGAAGAAGGCCTTCCTGGAGATTTTGAGATGTTCCTCCGTGTTCCCATGTCTGTTTTTCATCAGATTAGGATTGTGCTCGACACCCCGCTTAACAAGTAACAGATATCAGCTCCGGAGTGACCGCTGCAAACTGCGTCACACCGCCATCTTCATCAGTTTGTTGTCTTCTGCACTCTGGTTGATCTTTCATCGATCCTGTTACAGTTACTATTCTATAGATTTGCTGAGTATCGCCGCAGGAAAATGAATCTCAGGGTGACATATATGATGACATATATATACATTGATAATAAAATTTACTTTGAAGTTTGAACTTTGACATGCATTTATATGTATTAGGAAAGTGCAGTGTGTACATGCAACAAAAACAGCCACATTCAACAATCACACAGATAAATTATATAGAAATACAGTTATGAGATAAATGTATCGTACTACAGTGACTGAGATAATAGATAGAGGGGGTTGGGGAGGCTAACTAGAATGGTTGAGCAGATTAACTCCCTGGAGGGAACAAACATTGAAGGTGGCATGAACTTTTTTTGTTTTGTTTTTGAACCAGGTTCGAGAACAGTTACAACCCCTCAACCATCAGCCTGTTGAATAAAAGGGAATAACTACACTCACTAAACCCATCATAGAAATCTTCCCACAACCAATGATCTCACTTTAAGGACTCTTTATCTCATTATCTCATGTTCTCATTATTTATTGCTATTTATTTATATTTGCATCTGCACAGTTTGTTGTCTTCTGCACTCTGGTTGATCCTATTACAATTACTCTTCTATGGATTTGCTGAGTATGCACACAGTAAAATGAATCTCAGGGTTGTATGTGGTGACATATATGTACTCTGATAATAAAATTTACTTTGAACTTTAAGATATTGTTTAGGGTCAAAGAATCTTCATCAAAAACAAGAGAGAGAAAAAAGTTAATTTTGGAGGTTCAGAGAAGGGCAGAACATTGCTCTGATAGGGTGAGGCCGTTGTTACCATGACGATAATCTCTAGATGATACCATTTTGTTGACAACAAAGGAACTTGTAACAGGAAGATAACAAAGGGACTTGTAAAAGCTGTGAAGTACAGATCAGATCTGTTGAAGGTGTGGCTGAGGAAACGCCAGTAAAGGGACAAACCCAGAGTTAATGATGCAGTTTAAATCAGCATCACAGTCTGAAACAAAGATCATGTGTGCGAGGGTCTGTTCCTGTTCTGTCCTGTTCTACAATCTATGAGGTACCAGAATGCGAAGGGCACCCTCTTCCCAACTCCTAGCTCTCTTCCGCTCCTGCTTCTCAATATGTCTTCTATATTCTAACTACAAGCATTAGACCATAAGACCTGATGTACTGTGCAAGCGTCTTAGGAACCACATACAGTATTTAGCTAGGGTGCCTAAGACTTTAGCACAGTACTGCATTTGTCAACACGACGTAGAGAGAAAGTTTGTAAATCTGGTGGGGGCATAGGATATTGGGAATGGTGAGGGTGAGAGATAATGTGGGTCTGGTGGCATGGAAGACGTGCCGGGGCAGGGGTGCACACCCATCCAGCCCTGAGACACCAGGTAAGGTCATTTGATTCCAAACAACTGGCGTATTGATCCTTACAGAATGTCACTCTGGTGCTTCCCACTCCCTTACCCTTTTCCCAATCATGATTCCCCTCTCCCTGCCCCTTCCCACTCTCAGTCCATAATAGAGACCCATATCAGAAACAGGTTTATCATCACACACATTATGTACATCATGAAATTTGTCTTTTTTTTTGTGGCAGCAGTACAGTGCAATACATAAAATTACGACAGAATAGCTATATATATATAGCCCTAAGACTTTTGCACTCTACTGTTGGAGCAGTATTAAGCTATTCAGCCCATCGAGTCTACTCAGCCATTCCATCATGACTAATTTATTATCCCTCTCAATCCTATTCTTCTGCTTTCTCCCATAACCTTTGATGTTTTTACTTACCAAGAATCTATCAACTTCTGCTTTAAATATACCCAGTGATTTGGCCTCCATTGCCATCTGTGGCAATGAATTGTGGGACATTGAGACAAATGACAAAGGAGCTCGAGTAATTCAAAGTTCAAAGGTTCAAAGTTCAAAGTTTGTTTATTATCAAAGTGTGTGTACTATATACAACCTTGAGATTTGTCTCCTAACAGGCAGCCATGAAACAAAGAAACCCAAAGGGACACCCATGCATTCTGTGTGGTAATCGCCTTGTGTTTAGAAATAATCTGAACTAATGGGAGCATTTAGAGTGAGAACAACAATAGACCAAGAATTAAACTTTGCAACTGATCAAACGCAGTATCATGGATTTTGGATGCACAATCACCACAGCTAACAAAGATTTTTCTTCCCCTTACAAAAGATTAAAGCCAGTTTAAGGCAGTACCAGAAAGACCTTCCCATTGACTAAGACAGTTTGTGAGAATGCTGTGATTGTGCAAAAATCTTAGGCACATACATATAGCAAGGGTGCCTGAGACTTTTGCACAGTACTGTATTTGACAATGTGGACGGGAGAGCGAGTTTGTTAATCTTGTGTTAACCACCTGGTCTTGGGTTGTCGCAAGGAACCCTGCTGTTTCCGGGGAGAGGTCTCCACCTCTGAGCCAGGCGTTTGACACTTCTTGTCGATGTCTAGACTGCTCAAATCATGGGGATGACTTCCATGGAAGGTCACGCTCTTCCATTGGTTAACGTTTTCTTCTAGAGTGATAACTTCTTCATTTTTCTGGGCTGTGATCTCATTTAAGTTTAGTGGTGTATGCATTATTATCAGAATTGCAAATGCTCGCTTGGAGTCCTGTTTTCATTGATGAAAGTATATCCTTAGAAGTTCTGACTGACTCTTTGTGTAAGTTTTTTTAATGTCTGTTATTCCTCTTCCTCATTCTGTCCTCGGTAGTGTTAATCTAAGTGTATTTGAGTGTACATAATCCTTTCTAAAATTTGTCGTTTCAGTTCCTATTTTTCTATGTAAGTGTTCCAAATCAGTTTCAGACCAAGATATTATGCCAAAAGGATATGTTAATATTGATATAGCAGAATTGTTTATTGCCTTTGTTATATTTTTAATATTGGACTCTGGCAGATTTTCGTAAGCCTTGAAGTAAATTCTGTCGGAGGTTTTCCCTTTATCGCACTGTGATCTATTTACTTGCTTGTTGATATCCCAGATACTTAGATGTTTCATATTCATCCATCGGTTGTATTGTATCTCGTTGCTCTGTTTTGTATTCTACCAGCTCTATCGCACCTTTCTTTATGTTTAATCTTCTGCTCTTATCCAGTACAAATTTCATCTTTATATCTGTAGCCAGGTGACCAATGAATGCTATTCATTATCGTTAAAAAGTGTACTCAAGCATTCATCCGGGCAATGCCTTTAAGTAGAGATGGTGACGTTATTACGCACACGCGGGATGGTGGGGAGACCATTTTGTTTTCTGCTGCCGAAACTGTTGGGGCGTTGGAATCAAGTTCCCCCAGAGGTGCTAGGCATGGTGAGGAAAGGTGAGCATTGATTTACAATATCCATGTGAATTCATTTATGCTTGCTGGCGAATCGAGAATATCGGTAATTTGACATGTTTTACAAGTGGATGCTTTAGATTTTCACGAGTAGAGAACTCGGCGCTGGATAGCGTGGCTTGCAAAGTTCCTCACCGGCCAAGTAGGTCAGTCTTCCTGTAATTTAACTAGCAGGCAATGTCTTGTAAAAGTTGTGCCAAAGTGTACCCTTTGTCTAACTTTATGCTATCATGACTGATTGTGTGTGTAACAGCGTAACGTGAATGTTTGGTCTTGGTTCAGCACGTGTGTACTAAAAAAGTAGTAGACGTCTTAGATGAGATGCATTTGCTTACATTTTTTGCTGCGATGTATAAGGTACAGGGTTGGGGGGGATTCTAATGTTGCTCGTGTTGTCCTTCTTCAGAATTGCCACTACCGTATTAATTCTGTATTAGTTCTGTATGAGTACCATATTGGTACTGTATTAGACCATAAGACCATAAGACAAAGGAGCAGAAGTCAGCCATTCGGCCCATCGAGTCTGCACCGCCATTTCATCATGAGCTGATCCAATCTCCCCTTTAGTCCCATTCCCCCACCTTCTCACCATAACCTTTGATGCCCTGACTACTCAGATACCTATCAATCTCTGCCTTAAAAACACCCAATGACTTGGCCTCCACTCCTGCCCGTGGCAACGGATTCAAATTAGTACTGTATTAGTTTTACGCAGTTTTCTTTGTATTTTTATACTGCGTACGCAATTGGTCGATACACAAGTGTGTGGATCGAAGGTTAAACGGAGACTGTAACAGCGGTGCCTGATTGTAAAGTCGTTCGTTTAATTTTAAGACCCTCTTCTGGCACTTAAACATCTAAAACAGATAAAGGAATTAAAACCCAAAAAAGTAGTTGTTGTCCTGAGTGTGTACTTTTCCCCAGGCTACAACATATCTTTTGAAAATAGTTCTGCTATTTGAATTAATTGCTTTAGCTTTACTGATGAAGGAGCGTATAATTTCAAATCGTCCATGTATAGAAGGTGTGTCAAGATGCAATTCATTTTGTTGTTTCTGATTTGATACCCAATTTTCATCCAATTCAGTAAATTAGAAAGTGGGTTCAATGCTAAATATGCACTCAAACATGCGAAAGTCACTAGATGGTTGCTATTCACGAATGCTCTGGATGGCTCTTGACGTGAGTTGGCAAGAGCACATGACGAACATCCAGCTTTATGACAACCTACCGATGCTCGCTACTAAAATCAAGGCGAAAAGACTGCAATTAGTGGGGCACTGTCTATGCCACACTGAGCTACCTGCCAGCCTGGTCATCACATGGGAGCCCAAGCATGGGAGGATGAACCCTGGGCACCCTCCCAAGACTATGGCCAACACACTCCCAGAAGATAGCGGTGCAGCTAATGTAGATTAACTGAACACACCGGTGAGGGAGAGGGAGGAATGGAGAGTCCATCATCGTGCCCGACGCTGGCTCCCTAGGCCTGAGTCGACATAGTAGTAGTAGTTAATGCTAAAGAGATCCATAGTGACTTGCAGAGTGACCCAGAAAATGCTTCGGTTTATTTTGATAATGGTGGCAGATTTTTTTTTTGGTTGTTAATAGGCCGATTATAATATGTCAATGCTTCATCAGATGTTGAAGGAATTTCACAAGTATTGGGTGTAGTTTATATATATATTAAGAACTTCTATTAACTATTAGTGTGGGACAGAGTCAAAAGCTTATTCTTCTTCTTCTTCGTCTTCTTCTTCTTCTTCTTCTTCTTCTTCTTCTTCTTATTATTATTATTATTATTATGTATAATTGGGTGGCACATGCTTGTGGAGCCAGAAGGGCCTATTACTGTTCTAAATCTCTAAATAAAATAAATAAATAACTACTAGTGCAAATTGCCTGAAGGTTTCAGCCAGAAAATCTGAAGCCTTTGCACCTATCTTACTGGGTCGGGAGCAGCCATATGTTCATGTTCAGAAGGGAAGAAATTGTAGTCAAATGGCTCAAAGAGACCTTTGAGAAGTAAAACTTTAAAAAACTTGTCAAACACTGTCAGCATGGGAAACTATCCAAAGGTCCTTCACTGGATCAGGGTAGGAAATGGACAGGGATCATCGAGGAAGAAATCAAACAGGAAGACATGAAGCCGACTTTGAGAGAGATGTTGCAAGGAAAAATGATTAAAGAAGACAGAATTTCAAGCTGTAGAATATGGCTGAGGATTCTGTCCTGAATGACACTCTTCGGTGAATTAGGGAGGAGGAATCTCAATGCAAGGGACCTGATATGATTACAGAGATTGGAAAGAGGACCGTGGCTCAGAAACTCTCTGCAGAGTCTCTGCAAAATTCAAGTATCAGAGCAGGCTACTGTGAATTTTTGGTAATTCAGAATCAGGTTTAATATCAGGTTTAGCATGCATCGTGAAATTTTTGATATGCGGCAGCAGTACATTGCAATACATAATAATAAAAACTGTGAATTACAGTAAGTATATTAAAGTTAGATTGGCAAATTAGTTTATTATTGTCACAGCTGCTGAAGTACAGTTCTGTGCAGAACTCTGAGGCATATATACTGTATAGAGCTAGGCTGCCTAAGACTTTGCACAGTGCTGTATTTGTCAATGTGGAGCAGAAAGCAAGTTTGTAAATCTGGTGGGAGCAAATGGTGTTGGGAATGGTGATGGTGAGAGCAAAGGATGTTGGGAATGGTGATGGTGGGAGCAAATGGTGTTGGGAATGGTGATGGTGGGAGCAAAGGGTGTTGGGAATGGTGACGGTGGGAGCAAAGGGTGCTGGGAATGGGAGGGATGTGGGACAGGTGGCAGAGAAGGAGTGCCAAGCACACCCAGCCCTGAGACACCAGGCAAGGTTATTTTGAATCCAAACAATTGGTTTATTGATCATTATGAAATGTCTCTCCGGTGCTTCCCTCTCCCTTCCGCTTTTCCCCACCATGATCCCCCTCTCCCTGCCCTCCTCCCACTCTCAGTCCACAATAGAGACCCGTATCAGAATCAGATTTATCATGTCATGAAATTTGGATTTTTTTAATGGCAGCAGAACTGTGCAATACGTAAAGTTGCTACAGTACTGTGCAAAAGTCTTAGGCACCTTAGCTATATTTATGAGCCTAAGACTTCTGCGCAGTCCTGTACAGTGAAAAACTTTTTCCATATCGTCCATACAGATTATTTCATCAGTGCAATGAGATTGTGCAAGGGGAAAACAATAACAAAATGCAGAATAAAGTGTTAACTTAGAGAGAAAGTACAGTGCAGGCAGATAATAAGGTGCAGGGTCATGACAAGATTAGTTCTGAAGTTAAGAGTTCATCTTGTTGTACTGAGGAACCATATAGTAGTCTTACAACAGAGGATAGAAGCTGTCCTCTGGCCTGGAGGTATATGATGTTCCATTTCTTTTGCCTGTTGAGAAGGGATAGAAAAGAAACTATCCAGGGTAGGTGAGATCTTTGATTACATTGGGTGCTTTACCAAGGCAGAGATGAACGTAGGCAGAGTCCATGGAGGGGAAGCTGGTTTCCGTGATGTGCTGAGCTGTGTCCACAACTCTCTGAGGTTTCTTGTGGTTGTGTGCTGAGCAGTTGACACACCCAGCCGTGAAGTGTCTAGATAGGATTCTTTCTACGGTGAAGATCAACAAAACCTGTATGTCATTTGGAGTTTGAGGAGATTCGGTCTGTCGCCCAAGACACTTGCAAGTTTCCACAGATGTACCATGGAGAGCATTCTAGCTGGCTGCATCACCGTCTGGTATGGGAGGGCCACTGCACAGGATCGAAATAATCTGCAGAAAGTTGTAAACTCATTCAGCCCCGTCACGGGCACTAGCATCCAGTACATCTTCAAGGAGTGATGCTTCAATAAGGACCCCCCACTACCCAGGACATGTCCTCTTCTCGTTGCTACCATCAGGAAGGAGGTACAGGAGCCTGAAGGCACACACGTAACGATTCAGGAACAGCTTCTTCCCCTCTGTTGTCTAATTTCTGAATGGACATTGAACCCATGAACACTACCTCACTGCTTTTTTGCACTACTTATTTAAATTAACTTTTTAAATATATTCTATGACTACAGGCCCAGAGCCATCAAACGCTCTTCATATAACAACCTTTCAATCCCAGAATTATTTTCCACGAACTTCCTTTGAACCCTCTACAGTGTCACCACATTCTTTTGAAGGGGTCCAAAACTGCTCACAAAACTCCAAGTGAGGCCTCACCAGTGCCTTACAAAGCCTCAGCATTACATCCTTGCATTTATACTCTAGTCCTCCTGAAATAAATGTTAACATTGCATTTGCGTTCCTCGCCACCGACTGCAAATGTAGATGGCGTTACAACACAATTATGGGATAGGGAGTTGGGATTCTTTAATGTTCCTCAGTGGTGAGATAATTTTAGTGACTTAGTGGCCTTTTCCTTGTCCTGTGTTTCGAATGTGTGTTGCCGGTCTTCTACCAGACCACAGTTTGCTCCCTGGCTTCAGTGGGCTTGCGGGCAGGTGAAGGAAGCAACTGTCGGAGTGCTTGGCTGAGAGTTGTTGTGGGCTTTAGAGGCCCAATGGGAGACTATACCATCGCACTGCGAGTCTGGCAGTCTGGCTGGGTCACCGTCACAGAGTGAGAGCACAAAAGCTGCTGCCTGAGAGACGGGCATTCGCAATCGGAGTCACGTTCAAGTTGACTGTCATGGCCAGTGTCCATGCATCCAGCCAAGCCCAGACCACTTGTCAGCTCCACGTCATGATCAGACAAATACACATCCCCTGCCTAGGCCCTGGTCCTCATTGACCACAGTTGGGTTGGGTTTTCACTTGACACACAATCCTGCTCTTGCTTTGAGCAGGAGTCCAGTTCTTTCCCTGTGACGGAAGTTCTTGAGCATTTCCACAAGCACATCGCCAATGGGGGATTCAGGAACACTTACCTCCCAAGGGGTTCTAAACTTATGAGGGGCATCGACAGGATGAGAGGCTAATGCTGCTTTCCCAGGGTGGGGGAGTGTAAAAGAGAGGTCGAGGGTCGAGGGGAAAGACTTAAAGAGGGAATGGATGGACTGATGAAGAGAGGAGAAGGATGGGAGCCAGAGTCACCTGTCAGATTCTTTTTGCAGCCCTTTCGTCTAGACACATATACACAGTGGCCACTTTAGTAGGTGCACCTGAACGCCCACTTGTTAATGCTAATATCTAATCAGCCAATCATGTGGCAGTAACTCAATGGCTAGAGCATGCAGACATGGTCAAGAGGTTCAGTTCTTGTTCGGATCAGACTATAGAATGATCTAAGTGACTTTGTCTGTGGAATGATTACTGGTGCCAGATGGGTTGGCTTGAGTATCACAGAAACTGCTGACCTTCTGGGGTTTTCTTCCATAACAGTCTCTAATGTTTACAGAGAATGGAGTGAAAAACAAAAAAATAAACGTCCGTTGAGCTGTGGTTCTGTGTGTAAAAATACCTTGCTAATGAGGGAGATCAAAGGAGAATGGCTATGTACCGTTCAGGCTGAAGGAAGGTGAGATTAACTCAAATAACCACGCATTACAACAGTGCAGAAGAGCACCTCTGAAAGCACAACATGTTGAACTTTGAAGTGGATGAGCTGCAGCAGCAAACATACACTGAGCAGCTATTTTATTCGGTACAGAAGGAACTTAATAAAGTGGCCACTGAGTGAACAATCATTGGTGAAAATCAACAGGGACACACTGAATTTCTTTAGTATAGTATAGTATAGTATAGAAAGGGTTAGATAAGATAGAAGTAGGAAAGTTGTTTCCATTGGTAGGTGAGACTAGATCTAGGGAACATTGCCTCAAGTTTCAGGGAAGAAGATTTAGGACGGAGATGAGGAGAAACTGTATTTCCCAGAGAGTGGCAAATCTGTGGAATTCTCTACCCAGGGAAGTAGTTAAGGATTCTTCACTAAATATATTTAAGATACAATTAGATTTTTACATAGTAGTGGAATTCAGGGTTATGGGGAAAAAGCAGGTAGATGGAGCTGAGTTTACGGACAGATCAGCCATGATCTTATTGAATGGCGGGGCAGGCTCGATGGGCCGGATGGCCGACTCCTGCTCCTGTTTCTTCCTTTCTTATGTAGCCTCCTGAGGAAGTAGAGGCTCTGGTGCTCTTTCTCAGCCACAGTGTCCACGTTATTGAATCAGGACAAGCGATTGCTAATGTTAACTCCTGGGAACTTGGACAATCGACTTGATCTCAGCTTCCTGAAGTCAACACACACAAAAGCCTGGTGGAACTCAGCAGATCGGGCAGCAGCAATGGAAAGGAATAAGCAGTCGACATTTTGGGCCAAGATCCTTCTTCCGTCGTTGTGTTAGATACTGAGGGAGAGTGCAGAGCACACCAGGATGCCAGCATGCAGGATAGTCAACTGAACTTTATTGACAACACTGCTTGAACAATATGAGAACTCTTCCCATGTGGGTGTGGTTAACTGAGTGGCGTAGGAATAACACTTTTAACTACCACTACAGTCATGAGACTAACAGGGGAGTTCAGACTCCTTCTCCTTCAGCCCTTTAATCTAGACATGTAGATCCCCTGGTAACACACACAAAATGCTGGTGGAACGCACCAGGCCAGGCAGCATCTATCGGAAGAAGTACAGTCGACATTTTGGGCCAAGACCCTTCGTCAGGACTGTCCTGACGAAGGGTCTCGGCCCAAAACTTCAACCGTACTTCTCCCTATAGATGCTGCCTGGCCTGCTGCGTTCCACCAGCATTTTGTGTGTGTTGCTTGAATTTCCAGCATCTGCAGATTTCCTTGTGTTTCGATCCCCTTGTGATCTCTACAAATATAAAGTCTCCAATGAGCAACGTGCCAGTTGTTTTTGTGAAATATCCACAGTTTACACTCTCTACATCCCATGCAGTGAGTGCTCAGATTAGTACATTGCGACTCTCAGCTCTCCCACATTCGAAAGGCTGCTAGAACAACCCACAGGAAGCCAGAGCTCTGTAATTAAAGATGGATAGGAACCCATCAAAAAGCAGCTTATGTTCTGCGGCAACAGCTATCAGAACACATCCTCCCACCTGTTAGCCGAGTCCTAATCCCAGACAACGAATTGCACTGCATCGGTAATGATGTGGGCTCTTAAGTGCATTTGCCTAAAAACGATTGCTGTTCCGACCAAACTATCATGCACGTGCAAGTGACGCAGCTATGCTTTCAGCCATGTGGAGTAATCAGCAAAAAGCAGAGATGCCAAGGCAGACAGACTCAATGCAGTGTGCTCTTCTTAATGCATAGTCGAGGAACTGATTAAATGAGATGCTTCCCCCCCCCGCCCCCCACACCCCCGCTGCTGGGCAGGCTGGTGGTCCTTGCAGATCGAATGCGCTCGCTTCCGACTCAAGTCAGGACGCTCGCCTGTGCTCTCCCAGGCAGAGGCAGACCAGTGTTAGCGAGGGGAGCAGAGAAAACGTCTAACTTCTAATCTAGTGCTGGACACGGCCCTGTCCTACTTAAGGGAGTGCACTAAACCAGGAGACGGGTGCCCAACGCTTGAGCCAATTGACAGCACCTGCTCAAATTGCACACAAGGGGGTTTGTGAATGATCTACTGCCCCTATTTCCATCAGGCGTGTGGGGAAGGGGGTGTGACAGTGAGGGGGTAGGGGGAGCTTTATTGATAGCTGCACAGTGGGAAGTATCCTGAATGGATGCATCGTGGCCTGGTGTGGAAATACAAGAATGGAAAAGACTACAGAAGGCCCACTCCACTGCAGGCAAAGCCCTCCCCATTACTGAGCACAACCACGTGGCGTGCTGCCACAAGATCGTGGGTGGCGGAGTGGAGATACGTCTCTACCAAAGGAGGTGTCAGGATCTCCTTCCCTCCTGCAGGTTACCCTTGGGCAAGGTGTAGCACCTGCTTAGCCCCCCGATCAGGGTCATGTGAAACCATGGGAGCAGGTGGTGGATGGTCGTACGAGCAGCTGGTGAACATCAAGTCCTAGTGATGCGACCACTGACGCCAGGTAGACAATCTCTGAAGAGAATTGATAATGGCAGGGGTCACCCGTCTTGTAAAGACACTGCCCAGAATGGCTTACCACTTGTGTGGAAAACTTTACCAAGAACAATCATGGTCAAAAGGCCATGATGGCTCGTGTCATGGGTGATCTTGACGGTGGAGATATCAATGTTCATGCCATCAGGTTGGAGGCTACCCAGATGGAATGTGAAGTGTTGCTCCCCCAACCTGAGAGTGGCCTTATTGTGGCAGCAGAGGAGTCCGAGGACAGACATGACGGCATGGGAAAGGGAGTGGAATTAAAAAGGTTGGCTAACAGGACATTCTCCCTGTTGTGGATGCAGTGAATATGCGTGACAAGGTGCTTCCCCAATCCACTGTGGGTCTGATCTGTGGGTTTTTCATGAGAGCCATTCTGTCATGAACTATGATTTCTCCCTCCCTACCCTTCCACCTATTCTCCTTTCTTACCCCTTCTCTTCTCCTCACTTGCCCATCACCACCCTTTGGGGCCCTTCCTCCTTCCCTTTCTCTCCTCCTATCAGATTCTTTCTTCTTCAGCCCCTTTACCTTTTCCACCAATCACCTCCCAGGTTCTTATCTCCTCCCCCACCCACCCACCTTCCCTTTCACCTAATTTCATTTATCACCTTCCAGATTGTACTCCTTCCCTTGCCCTCATCTTCTTATTTTTGAGCTTTCCCCCTTCCTTTCCAGTCCTGATGAAGTGTTTCAGCCCGAAATGTTAACCGTTTATTCCTTGCCAGAAATGCTGCCTGACCTCCTGAGTTCCACCGTCTGTCATGGTGTGCTCTAGCAGTCAACTGAACCCAGGTGTGGAGTAACAATGGACTCCCATGTAAAGGCAGAAGCAAGAGTTTATTCATAGGACTTCCGACTGAACATCGGAGGCCTGATCGAGCAACAACGTGAGGTGATTCATTCTCAAAACACAAACAAGGACCCCACAATCAACGCTAATGGAGGATTCCACTCTAAATAATCACAGTACACAGAAAACCCGTGCCAGTCAAAATAACCTTGACAAGATTAAACAGAAGGCACAGGGGCTTAACAACTCCACAGAAGACAAAAAATAACAGATAGAGGTGCATAGCCCACAGGGCTCATAACACCAGCATTTTGTGTGTGTGTTACTCTGGATTTCCAGCATCTGCAGAATCTCTTGTGTTTATGAGATCATAAGACATAGGAGCAGAATTAGGCCATTTAGCCCATTGAGTCTGCTCCACCATTCAATCATGGCTGTTACTTTTTTCCCCTCCTCAGCCCCATATCCCGGCCTTCTCCCCATAACTTTTGATGCCATGTCCAATCAAGAACCTATCAATTTCTGCCTTAAATATACCCAGTGGCCAGGATCAAAATCAGAATCGGGTTTATTATCACAGACATACATTGGGAAATTTATTTGTGGTAGCAATTCGAGACAGAAACTATAAGTCACAAAGATTTTTTTTTAAATGCAAAAGAGTAACTCGCGGGTTCAAAGACCATTGAGAAATCTGATGGCAGACGGGAAGTAGCTGTTACTAAAATATTGAGTGTGTGCCTTCAGACTCCTGTGCCTCCTTCTTAATAGGAGCAATGAGAAGAGGGCACATCTTGGGTGGTGAGGGTCTTTTAATCCAGACACTGGAAATCTGGAGATTGGTCCCAGGCCTAAAATATTAAGTCTCTTTTTCTTTCCACAGAGGTTGACTAGGCATTTTTTTCTGAGTATTTTTCATTCTTATTTTCATCAGAATCTCAAGAAAAGTGTTTGGGACATTATCTATTATTTCCTTTCACTCTGCACGGGCACAGGAAGCTCATCTTCGAGAGACTATGCCTCAGGGAGATGGCATCTACTACCAAGGATCCTCATGATATGTGACATGCCCTCTTCTTGTTATTACCAGAGGGAAAGCGATATAGGAGCGTGAAGACCTACGCTCAACAGTTCAGGAACAAAGCTCAAAGTAAATTATTATCAAACTACGTATAACCCATATAACAATTACAGCACGGAAACAGGCCATCTCGGCCCCTCTAGTCCGTGCCGAACGCTTACTCTCACCTAGTCCCTCCATTCCTTTCCTGTCCATATATCAATCCAATTTTTTTTTAATTACAATATTGAACCTGCCTCTACCACTTCTACTGGAAGCTCGTTCCACACAGCTACCACTCTCTGAGTAAAGAAGTTCCCCGTCGTGTTACCCCTAAACTTTTGCCCCTTAACTCTCAACTCGTGTCCTCTTGTTTGAATCTCCCCTACTTTCAATAGAATAAGCCTATCCACGTCAACTCTATCTATCCCCCTCATAATTTTAAATATCTCTATCAAGTCCCCCCTCAACCTTCTACGCTCCAAAGAATAAAGACCTAGCTTGTTCAACCTTTCCCTGTAACTTAGGTGCTGAAACCCAGGTAACATTCTAGTAAATCTCCCCTGTACTCTCTCTATTTTGTTGACATCTTTCTTATAATTCGGTGACCAGAACTGTACACAATACTCCAAATTTGGCTTCACCAATGCCTTGTACAATTTTAACATTACATCCCAACTCCTATACTCAATGCTCTGATTTATAAAGGCCAGCATACCAAAAGCTTTCTTCACCATCCTATCCACATGAGATTCCACCTTCAGGGAACTATGCACCATTATTCCTAGATCACTCTGTTCTACTGCATTCCTCAATGCCCTACCATTTACCATGTATGTCCTATTTTGATTAGTCCCACCAAAATGTAGCACGTCACACTTATCAGCATTAAACTCCATCTGCCATCTTTCATATATGCAACTAAACAAAACTACGTTCCTCTGGACCACAGTGCAGCCACTCAACACATATTACCAAATATCGATTTTGCCTTCTGGAAAAAAAATCCATCCCCCTCCCTACTCTGGCCTTTCTCCTCTTCTCAACTGCCTATCACTCTCCTCCTTCCCTTTTTCCTATGGTCCACTCTCCTCTCCTATCAGATTCCTTCTTCTCCAACCCTTTACCTTTCTCAACCACCTGGCTTCTGCTATCACGTTCTAGCTATCCTCCTTCCACTCTCTGTACCTTTTTTTTAATTCTGTCATCGTCCCCCCCTCCTTTCCAGTCCGAAGAAGGGTCCCAGCCTGAAACGTTCATTCATTTCCATGGAGGCTAGCTAACCTGCAGAGTTCTGCCCCCAGTATTTTGGTGTGTGTTACTTTGTGACGTAGATCAGTGCAGACAGAGCTGAGGCAGCAAGGGAGTTGTGGTGCCTGTTAGAACGCCAGAGTTTTGTTTGAATTGAAGTCCAGACAGGAAAGGGGTGGGAATAAACTTCAGCATGCTCATGCTAATGTGCCCAATTCGAGATGTTTCTTTGTAGTGTGAAATTCAAGATGATAAACTGGGTTGTGAAGGAGGCAGCTGGATCTGTGAAAATCCTGTTGCATTCTTGAACCGAATGTAATGACAATGTAAGTCACTTTTGGCTTATTCTCTGCAGCTGATATCATTAACAGAATTTTCAGCAGACTGACAAGTCATAAATAAAGAGAAGCAAAAGGGGAAGACTTGACTGCTATGAAAATTTACAATAAACTCAAAGAAAAATATATCAAAGTTCAAAGTTCGGTGTTCAAAGTAAAATTTATCATCACAACCCTGAGATTCTTTTACTTGTGGGCATATTTAGCAAATCTATAGAACAGTAACTGTAAACAGGATCAATGACCAGTAAACTGTGAAAATGGAAACATAAATAAATAGCAATAAATAACGAGTATGAAATAACATGATAAAGAGCCCTTAAAGTGAAACCATCGGTTGTGGGAACACCTGAAGCATAATGAGTGCAGTGATATATCCTTGTCAAATTGGACTTCATCCATAGCATCCCGGACATCTTCAAGGAACAATGCCCCAAAATGGCGGCATTCATCAAATAGTTCAAATGGTTCCATTTAATATCAGAGAATGTATACGTTAAACAACCTGAAATTCTTCTTCTTCACAGACATCCACGAAAAACAGAAGGGTATCCCAATGAATGGGTAACTGTAAAAAACTCTAGGATCCCCAAAGCCCCCTTGTCCCCCCTTCCCATGCACAAGCAGCAGCCAAGCATCAACCCTCCCCATTCCCAGTTACTTCAGCAAGAAGCATTATCACCCACCACCCACCAAGCAAGTGAGGACCCCTAAATCCCAGGACATTCCCTCTTCTCATTGCTGCCATTTGGAAAGAGACCTAAAGGTGCACACTCAACAATTCAGGATTAGCTTGTTCTTCTCTGACATCCAATTTCTGAACAACATTGAATCCATGAGTACTACCTGAGTAGTTTTTTAATGTGTGTTTTTCTCTACTATTATGTATTGCAAAGTTACAACTTTCATGACATATGCTTGTGATATTAAACCTGATTCTGATTCTCTCTCTCTCTGTCTGTCTCTCAGAAAGTTGTAAACTCAATCAGCTCCATCATGAACGCTAGCCTCCATAGTATCTAGAACATCTTCAAGGAGCGATGCTCAAAAAGGCAGCATCCATCACTAAGAACCTCCATCACCCAGGACATGCCCTCTTCCAATTGCTACCATTAGGAAGGAGGAACAGAAGCCTGAGGACACAGACTCAATAATTCAGAAACAGCTTCTTCCCCTCTGAATGGACATCGAACCCATAAACTATCTCACTACTTTTTTTTGTTTTTTGCACAACTTACTTAATTTAACTATTATACTATATATATATACACACACACTTACAGTAATTCATGATTTTTTCCTCTAATATTATGAACTGCTTCTGCAACGACAACAAATTTCACAGCATCTGCTGGTGATTTTGAACTTGATTCAGATATAACAAAGAGTTGCCATTCTTTAACACGTTCTAGTTCACTCAATAATCCCAAGACATTTTAAAACCATCTGCATCTGAGTACTTTTGAACTGCTACTTTACGTTTACACTCCACAGTCACTGACCTACTGTGTTGTCAGATGTCCTGCTGCTATCTGGAATAGTTCCTCTTGCCAGGAGACACTTATGTCACTTTCTCATTTCCTGTCAGAGTCTCCTTATGTTCCGCTACTCCTGCGTCTCAGTCAACCTCATGCTCCCAGTCATTTTGGGATGGGCAACAAGATCTCCTCCGTAATCTCCATCTGCACAGGAGGACCACAAGGCTATGTGCCTAGCCCACTGCTCTACTCACTTTAGCTTATGACTGTGTGGCTAAGCACAGCTCCAATGCTATATTCAAGTTTGCAGATGACACCACTGTTACAGCTACGTCAAAAGTGGTGATGAATCAGCACACAGGAAAGAGATTGAAAATTTGGCTGAGTGGTGTCATAACAACAACCTCTTACTCAATGTCAGCAAGACCAGGAACTAATTGTAGACTTCAGGAGAGCAAAACCAGAGGTCCATGAGCCAGTCCTCATCAGAGAATCAGAGGTGGAGAGGGTAAACAACTTTAAGTTCTTGGGTATTATCATTTCAGAGGACCTGTCCTGGACCCAGCACGTAAGTGCAATTATGATGGTGCCTTTATTTCCTTTGGAGTCTGCAGAGATTCGGCATGACATCTAAAACTTTGGCAAACTTCTATTGCCTCTAGTTGGTCTCCCCAGCCCCCTCTATCTATTATCTCAGTCATTGTAGTATAGTAAAGTTATATACATTTAATTCCATATCTGTATTCTAACTTTATTTTTATATAATTCTTTATTCTGTGTAATTGTTGAATGCTGTTTTGGTTGCATGAAGACAGAGCAATTTTTAATACATGTAAATATATATCAAAGTTCAAAGTAAATTTTATTATTAGAATACATACATGTCCCCACATACAACCGTGAGATTCATTTTCCTGTGGACACACTCAGGAAATCTATAGAATAGTAACTGTGACAGGATCAATGAAAGATCAACCAGAGTGCAGAAGACAACAAACTGTGCAAATGCAAATATAAATAAATAGCACTAAATAGTGAGAACGTGAGTTAAAAGAGTCCTTGAAAGTGAGATCATTGGTTGTGGGAGCATCTCAATGGATGGGCAAGTGAGTGTAGTTAAGCCCCTTTGTTCAAGAGCCTGATGGTTGAGGGGTAGTAACTGTCCTTGACCCTGGTGGTGTGAGTCCTGAGGCTTTTGTACCTTCTACCTGACGACAGCACTGAGAAGAGAGCATGGCCTGGGTGCTGAGGATCTCTGATGATGAATCCTGGTTTTCTACAACACCATTTCATGTAGATGTGTATAATGGTTGAGAGAGAGAGAGAGAGAGAGAGAGAGAGAGAGAGAGAGAGAGAGAGAGAGAGAGAGAGAGAAAGAGAGATTGGATTTCGAGCAGCTGCAAACTTTTTCTTGTTTGTCGGCCATCTCTTTATGGGGTTAGTTAATTCTGTAAAATCCAATAGGAAGCTCATAAAAAGAGATAAATAGGTAAATATTATTAAGAAAATGATAAATAACAGAAAATGTTCATTCAGAATTAATATCAGGTTTAATATCACCAGCATATGTTGTGAAATTTGTTAACTTAGTGGCAGCAATACAATGCAATACCTGATAATATAGAAAAAGTTAATTACAGTAAGTACCGTAGATTCCGGATTTTAAGCCGCTACTTTTTTCCCACATTTTGAACAGCTTTGAACTTTGCGGCCAATAATCCGGAGCGGCTAATGCAAAGTTTTTTTCATGCCGCCTCGTAAACATTTTGCCTCGTAACAGTAGACCAATAAAATTGATGAGTAGTTCACAGAGGTCCAATGAAATTGTACGATAAATCAAGCGCACTTTCACAATTAAATTATTGTAAATCAGTCATTTGTACTCACCCTCATCAACATGGAAAACACTCGAAGCATTGTGCTACCTACCCTCTTAGTTTTAACTATATTTGTTTTCTGTACTACATCGCGGGATGCTATGACGACACACCCGGTTTCGCGGCGTCTTGTGGGAAAATGCCGTTTGCGATGAAACGGGACGGAGGGGGTCGAGCGGCGGAGCGGCTTTGGATCTGAGCGAAATCTGCTTTTAAATGCCGTTTGCGATGAAACGGAAAGGAGGGGGGGAGCGGCGGAGCGGCTTTGGATCTGAGCGAAATCTGCTTTTAAATGCCGTTTGCGATGAAACGGAAAGGAGGGGGGAGCGGATTCCGCGAGCGGCTTTGGATCCGAGCGAAATCTGCTTTTAAGTTAAAGGTATCAATAACTTTTCCTGGTAGGCTGCAGTATATATATTTTTTACCAGTCGTTAGGAGATATTGGAATGTTGTTCAGTAAAGAAGTATACGCAACGTATATTTAAAAGTAGCCGCGTACGGGCACGGTTCGAAAAAAAGCATTTGCAATATGTATTTGTTTTTGTTACCATATGGATTTAATTAAAAGTTAAAAAAATCCTCACGTGTAATATCTTTCTGTGTAAATATCTCATATTACAACGTGGGACACCTGCGGCCTAAAATCCGGTGCGGCCTTTACATTTAAAAAAATGATTTTATTTCTAAAATTAGTGCCAGCGGCTAAAAATCAGGTGCGCTCTGTAGTCCGGAATCTACGGTATATTGAATTGAATTGACTTTATTACTTACATCCTTTACATTACATCTCCATCAGAATGTGAGATTTATAGTAATTTGGAATAGTATTTACCATAAGGTATACAACAGAACAGTCAACATAGCTTAGTAATCCAGTTGTGTCAGTGTGAATTAATCAGTCTGATGGTCTGGTGGAAGAAGCTGCCCCAGAGCCTTTTGGTCCTGGCTTTAACGCTGCGGTACTGTGGCCCGGATGGTTGCAACTGGAACAGTTTGTGGTTGGGGTGACTCAGGTCCCCAAAGATCTTTCGGGCCCTTTTTACACACCTGTTGCTGTAAATGTCCTGAATAGTGGGAAGTTCACAGCCACAGATACGCCAGACTGCCCGTGCCACTCTCTGCAGAGCCTTGTTATTGAGGGAAGTACAGTTCCCATACCAGGCAGTGATGCAGCCAGTCAGGATGCTCTCAATTGTGCCCCTGTAGAAAGTCTTTAGGATTTGGGGACTCATGCCAAACTTCTTCAACCATCTGAGGTGAAAGAGGCACTGTTTTGCCTTTTTTCACCACATAGCCGGTATGTACAGACCACGTGAGATGTGTGTACCGAGGAACTTGAAGCTGTTTACTCTCTCAACCCCAGATCCATTGATGTCAATAAGGGTGAGCCTGTCTCCATTCCTCCTGTGATCCACAACCAGCTCCTTTGTTTCTGTGACATTGAGGGAGAGGTTGCTTTCTTGACACCATTGTGTCAGGGTGATGACTCCTTCTCTGTAGGCTGCCTCGTTATTATTTGAGGTAAGGCCAATCAATGTAGTATCATCCATAGATTTAATCAGCAAATTGGAGCTGTGGGTGGTGACACAGTCATGTGCATACAGAGAGCAAAGGAAGCGGTTTAGGACATAGCATTGGGGGTTTCCTGTGTTGAGGGTCAGAGGGGCAGAGGTGAGGGGGCCCATTCTTACCACCTGCCTGCAATCTGACAGGAAGTCCAGGATCCAGCTGCACAAGGCAGGGTGAGAGGGCTGAGGTCTCTGAGCTTCTTGTCAAGCCTAGAGGGAATTATGATGTTGAATGCTGAACTGTAGTCCAAGAATAGCATTCTCACATAAGCATCCCTCTTCTCCAGATGTGTAAGGACGGTATGTAGAGCTGTAGCTATTGCATCATCTGTCAATCTGTTGTGTCGGTAGGTGGACTGTTGAGGGCCCAATCTGGGTGGTAGCCACACACACACACACACACATATATGTAACTATTATATCTACATATATGAGTTATCTATATATATATATATATATATATATATATATAGTTTAATTAAACATTGTGCAAAAACAGAAATAATATACTTTTTAAAGTGAGGTAGCATTTATGGGTTCAATGCCCATTTAGGAATCGGATGGCAGAAGGGAAGAAGCTGTTCCTGTATCACTGAGAGTGTGCCTTCAGGCTTCTGTACCTCCTTCCGGGTGGGAACAGTGAGAAGAGGGCATTTCCTGGGTAGTGAGGAGTCCTTAATGATGTCCACCACCTTTCTGACGCATTGCTCCTTGAAGATGTCTTCGATATGACAGAGGCTAGTACCCAAGATGGAGTTAACTAATTTTACAACTCTCTGTAGCTTCTTTCGATCCTGTGCACTGAGCCCCTCCCCACCCAATACCAGAAGGTGATGCAGCCCACCAGAATGTTCTTCACGGTACATCTGTAGAAGATTTTGAGTGTTTTAGGTGACAAACCAAAGCTCCTCAAATTCCAAATGAAATACAGCCACTGCCTTGCCTTCTTGATAGCAGCACCGATTTGTTGCGATCAGGTTAGATCCTGGGGAACCTTGACACCCAAGATCTTGAAATAGCTCACTCTCTTCACGTCTGATCCCTCTATGAAGAATAGTTTGACTTCTCTCATCTTACCCTTCCTGAAGTCCACAATCACCTCTTTGGTCTTACTGGCGTTGAGTGCAAAGTTATTGCTGTGACTCCACTCAACTAGCTTTATTCCTTTTTTAAAGAAATACAACGGAAAGGAAATTGTTTCTGATCCAGCCACTGAGGTTTTGTATTAATCGTGGGACAACCCACAGGCTTACAGAGAACAGCAAAAATGACTGACAAATTTAGAGTATATTCCATCCACCTCCCACTCGTTCCCCTCCTCCTTCCCTTTCTCCAATGGCCCACTCTCCTCTCTAATCAGATTGCTTCTTCTTCAGCCCTTTGTCCCTTCCACCTATCAGCTCCCAGCTTCTCACTTCAACACCCCCTCCCCCCACCTGGTTTCACACCTACCACCTCCCAGTTTGTATTCCTTCCCCTCCCACCCCCCACCTTAATCTAGCTTCTTCCTGCTCCTTTTCTAGTCCCAATGAAGGGGTCTCAGCCCAAAATGTCAACTGTTTACTCCTCTCCAGAGCTGCCGCTTGACCTGTTGAGATCCTCCTGCATTTTGGGTTTGTTACTCTGGATTTTCAGCATCTGCACCTTATCTACTAATGTCTACTAAAAACCCATGGACTTTCACAGCTACCTGGACTATTCCTCTTCCCACCCTGTCTCTTGCAAAAATGTCATCCCCTTCTCACAATTCCTCCGTCTCCGCCGCATCTGTTCTCAGAATGAGGCTTTTCATTCCAGGACGAAGGAGATGTCTTCCTTTTTTTAAAGAAAGAGGCTTCCCTCCCTCCACTCTGCTCTCAAACGCATCTCTCCCATTTCACGCACATCTGCTGTCACCCCATCCTCCTGCCACCACACTAGGGATAGGGTTTCCCTTGTCCTCACCTACCACCCCACCAGCCTCCGGATCCAACGTATAGTTCTCCATAACTTCCACCACCTCCAACAGGATCCCACCACCAAGCACATAATTCCCTCCCGCCCCTTTTTCTGCTTTCTGCAGGGATCGCTCCCTACATGATTCCCTTGTCCATCTATTTCACCCCCCCCATCCCTTTCCACCAATCTACCTCCCGGCACTTATCCTTGCAAGTGGAACAAGTGCTACACCTGCCCTTGCACTTCCTCCCTCACCACCATTCAGGGCCCCAGACAGTCCTTCCAGGTGAGGCGACACTTCACTTGTGAGTCGGCTGGTGTACTATATTGTGTCTGGTGCTCCCGGTGTGGCCTTCTATATATTGGTGAAACCCGACGTAGACTGGGAGACCGTTTCGCTGAGCGCCTACTCTTGGTCTGCCAGAGAAAGCAGGATCTCCCAGTGGCCACACATTTTAATTCCACATCCCATTCCCATTCTGATATGTCAATCTATGGCCTCCTCTACTGTCAAGGTGAAACCACACTCAGGTTGGAGGAACAACACATTATATTCCGTCTGGGTAGCCTCCAACCTGATGGCTTGAACATTGATTTGTCTAACTTCCATTAATGCCCCTCTTCCCCTTCTTACCCCATCCCCATTATTTATCTATTTTTTCTCTCTCTGTTCTTCTCACTATCACTCCTTGCCTGCTCTCCATTTTCCTCTAGTGCTCCCCTCCCCCCTTCTGTCTCCCTAGGCCTCCCGTCCCATGATCCTCGCCCTTCTCCAGCTCAGTGTCCCTTTTGCCAATTAACTTTCCGGTTCTTAGCTTCACCCCACCCCCTCCGGTCTTCTCCTATCATTTCGGAACTCCCCCTCCCCCTCCCACTTTCAACTCTCTTACTATCTCTTCTTGACGAAGGGTCCCAGCCCAAAACGTCAGCTGTACTTCCTATAGATGCTGCCAGGCCTGCTGCGTTCCACCAGCATTTTGTTTGCGTTGCTTGAATTTCCAGCATCAGCAGATTTTCTCGTATCTGCAGAATCTCCTGCATTTAGATTTTGAGTATAGTTTTGATAGGACATGCCAATTTAAACTTGTTAATTATCAAGTGAAAAACACACGACTATAGTTAGGACTTGGAATATTGATATTAAATAATAACCACTGTTAAGTCTTTAAGGGTCTAGTTGATATTATGCCTTTTATTTCAACTTCTTTTCCTAGGGCTCCATGGTAGTGTAGCGGTTAGCAAGAAGCTTTTGGGGCTCAGGGCCAACTCAGGAAGTTGGAGTTGAATTCTGAACGGAGTTTGCATGCTCTTTCCATGAACCTTGTGGCTTTCCTCCCAGATGTTCCAGGTTCCTCCCACATTCCAAACATGTACCGGTTGGGAGGTTAATTAGCCCTTGGAAATAGGCTAGGATTAAATAGATGGGTTGCTGGCTCACTGGGCTGGAAGGGCCCGTTCCGCGCTGTATCTCCAAATCTAAATGGACTCTGTAATGAAATGATATTCTCAACTCAAATGCCTTTACTCACAGATTGCTATTTCTTACTTCATTGGCTGCTCTGACTGCGTACACAATTTTCAAGGTTGAATCAGTCCACTGCTGATTCTATTTTCCAAACCAGCCAAAATCAAAAAAGGGACTTATCCAGGAAAACCACAGAAAGACATAAATTTATAGTCAGACTATTTTCACATTAATACAGCTACTTAATTTCCCAATAGGTTTATTGGAAGATTATGAAGGAGTCCAATAAAGCTTTTAAACAGAATGTCTCTCTGGTGCTTCCTGCTCCCCCCCCACCCCTCTCCCTTCCCCTTTTCCCAACCACGATTCCCCTCCCCCTGCCCCCTTCCCACTCGCAGTCCACAATAGAGACCCACAACAGAATCAGCTTTATCATCAACGTTCATCAAAGTACATACATGTCGCCATTTACAAGCCTGGCAGGAGCAATGCATGTTGGGAATGGTGGGGGCAGAGCACCATGGGGTAGATGCCAGGGAAGGAGTGCCAAGGGCAGGGGTGGCATGGGCGCAAACGCACTCAACCCTGAGACACCAGGCAAGGTCATTTGATTCCAGACAATTGGTTTACTGATCATTACAGAATGTCTCTCTGGTGCTTCCCATCCTTCCCCTCTCCCTTCCCCTTTTCGCAACAATGATTCCTCTCTCCCTGCCCCCTTCCTGCTCTCAGTCCACAATAGCTGAACGGATGCGATGGGTGCCGGTTCAATTCCAACATTTAAGAGAGGTTTGGATAGGTACTGGGATCGAATGGTTATCTGCTTGCAAATAATAGCAAAGTTTAATAATATTCCAGTGTGCATCCTCAAATGTATTAGCACATCATGTTAGATAGAGTGCAAAGTTATTGTTGAATCAGAATCAGGTTTAATATCATTGGCATCTGTGGTGAAGATATATAACTTCTTGTCAATATAAATCAGCAAGCTATGAAAAGTTTAGTCCACACCCTAACCAACCTTTCATGTGATTTGTTTTTTTTTTCGTTTTCTCTGTGGGTACTGGGGTTGGTCTTATTTTCTTTAATTGGGTTCTTTTGGGTTCCTTGCTTCGCAACTGCCTATAAGCAAACAAATCTCGGGGTTGTAGAAATTATACATTCCTTGATAATAAATTCACCTTGAATATTTGAACCTTTTGACCAACCTTTTAGTGAAGAAATTCCTTCCTTAGGTTTCCCTTAAACATTTCACCTTTCACCCTTAATCTATGACCTCTAGTTCTAGTCTCACCCAACCTCAGTGTTTATATTTGCCCTATCAAATACCTTCATAAGATTTGAGCTGTACCTAGCCCATGACTGTGTGGCTAGTCACAATTTAAACGCCAATTATAAATTTGCTGATAATACATCCATTGTTGGCTGAATCTCAGATGGTGATGAGAGAGTGTACAGGATCAAGATATAGCAGCTTGTTGAGTGGTGTCACAGCAACAACCTTCACTCAATGTCAGTAAGACCAAAGAACTGATTGTGGACTTCAGAAAGAGTAAGATAAGGAAACACATTTCAGTCCTTATGGGGGGGATCAGAAGTGGAGAGAGTGAGCATTTCCATGTTCCTGGGTGTCAACATCTCTGAGGATTCTTCCTGGACACAGCATATTGATGTAGCTATAAAGAAATCATGACTTTGGCTATATTTCATTTAGAGTTTGAGGAGATTTGGTATGTTGCCTAAAACACTCACAAATTTCTACAGACGTACCGTGGAAAGCATTCCAACTGGCTGCATCACTATCTGGTATGGGTGGCGGGGGGGGGGGGGGGGGGAGCTTCATGATGGAGCTATTCCACAGGGTCGAAGTAAGCTGCAGAGAGTTGTAAACTTAGTCAGCTCCATCATGGACACCAGCCTCGTATAATCCAGAACATCTTCAAGGAGCGATGTCTCAAAAAAGTAGCATCCATCATTAAGGACCCCCATCACCCAGGACATGCCCTCTTCTCATTGTTACCATCAGGAAGGAGGTACAGGAGCCTGAAATCACACACTCAATGACTCAGGAACAGCTTCTTTCCTTCTGCCATCCGATTTCTGAATGGACATTGAACCCATGAACACTACCTCAATACTTTTTTATTTCTTTTTTCTTCACCAGTTACTTAATTTAACAACTTAATACACTATATATGTATTCATATTGTGATTCTATTTTTGACTTCCTAGCATCATGTACCGCATTGTACTGCTGCTGCAAAGACAACAGATTTCACGACATATGTCAGTGATACCAAACCTGATTCTGATTCCCAGGATTTTGATGTAACACCAATGTTTCAGAGATTTACTTCAGATGCCATCTGAGAAAGAAGAATTTGGAAGACAGTAGCGAGGAGGGAGAAAGTGAGTCAATAGAGATCCTTGAAATCCTGTTGAGAATTTTAAATAAAAAGCATACATCTAAGAACTTCTCTCAGCTAACAAGTGCGGAAGAGGCAAGTGAAAGATTTTGTGAATTAGAAAAGGTACAACCTATCTTAGGGAGACTTGACAGCTGTGCATTTGAAAATCCAAAAGAAGGTAAAACAGGGGCATAGCTGAAGATTTCAGCAGCACACAAGATGATGGTAGGTTATGTTTATTGTAGATTACTAAACAATGCCACAGAAATGTGCTTGGTGGTATCATTGTTAGCAGGCGGTATGGTAGCGTAGTAGTTAGCACAGCACTTCATGGCACAGATAACCCAGGTTCAATTCCTGCTGCTGCCAGAAAGGAATTTGTACGTTCTCCCCGTGACCGCGTATGTTTTCCCCGGATGCTCCAGCTTCCTCCTAGAGTCCAAAGACATATCGGTTGGCAGGTGAATTGGTCATTGTAAATTATCCCGTGAGTAGGCTTGAATTAAATCAGGGGTTGCTAGCTGGCATGGCTCCAAGGGCCAGAAGGGCCTGTTCCGTACTGTAACTCAGTAAATTAAAAAAATGTTTATACTTTTTATGCGGACTATGCTTTTTATTATTATATATGTACTGCTGCTGCATAACAATAAATTTCACAACATATGCCAATGATATTAAGACGGGTGATTGATAACTTCATGGCCTAAGGTAGGAGTCAATTTTAGAAAACCTAGCACGTTTATTTTTCCTACATTTACAATCTTAGTCCAGCGGTCGTGGAACATACGGATCCCTTCTTTGTAGAAGTCGATGTCTTGGACCTCCAGAAGTAGTCCACAGCATGGGGTGATTGATAAGTTTGTGGCCTAAGGTAGAAGGAGATGAGTTATTAACTTCAAACTCTCTGCATTTTCACTCAAAGAATTGAACTGCACGTGTATGTAACGAGAGCTGTATAACTCATCTCCTTCTACCTTAGGACATGAACTTATCAATCACCCCTGCTGTGCACCACCTGGAGGTCCAAGACACTCTCATTACATGCACGTGCAGTTCAACTCTTTGAGTGAAAATGCAGAAAGTTTGAAGTTAATAACTCATCTCCTTCTACCTTAGGCGACAAACTTATCAATCACCCTGTTGTGGACCACTTCTACAAAGAAGGGATCTGTATGCTCCATGACCGCTGGACTAAGTGTGTACATGTAGGAGGGGACTATGTTGAAAAATAAAAGTGCTAGGTTTTCTAAAATTAACTCCTTCTACCTTAGGCCACAAACTTATCAATCACCCCTCGTTAACCTGATTCTGATTATGTCTGTGTTGGTCATTGACACAAACAATGTGTTTCACTGGATGTTTTGATGTTTCAATGTACATGTGATAAATAAAGCTAATCTCTCTCTGAATCTAACCTTTTTGAATATGAACCAGTCGAATACTAGCTGAAAGTGCACTGAACTTTTTCCTTTTCATGTCCTCTTCATGAGCTACATTGGTGAACAGTGTGGCAATAATTCAGTTTTTAAATTCCCCTGTGACAGGACGGATTTCAACGTTCAAAGTAAATTTTATTAGCAGAATACATACATGTCCCCACATACAGCCCGGAAATTCTTTTTCCTGTGGGCAGACTCAGCAGGTCTGTAGAAAAGTAACTATAAACAGGATCAATGAAAGATCAACCAGAGTGCAAAAGACAACAAACTGTGCAAATGTAAATATAAATAAATAGCAATAAATAACTAGAACATGAAATAACAAGATAAAGAGTCCTTAAAGTGAGATCATTTTTGTGGGAACATCTCAGTACATGTGTAGTTATCTGCTTTTGTTCTAGAGCCTGATGGTTGAGGGGTAGTGTTATGATCGCAGCCCCCTCCTTCTTGAGAATCGCAAGATCGCTATTAATTCGGGTCTTAGACCCAGGAAATGAGAGAGAATCCTCAAGGTTTTGGAATGTGTCCTGGCCCCTCAGCAAGACAAAGCCACAGCTAACGGCCATTGTCTCTTGGAGACACCTTTATGGATTGGGTGCTGGACTACGTGCAAGCCCCCCAGGGCAACATGGGCTGGGTGATGGGGAGAGATTGCATCATCCCAACCTGATTGACATCTGCTACCTGGCGAGTCCAGATAAAAGAGGAGCTGTAGAGGCGGCCCCTCAGACGCACCAGAAGACACGCTAGCGATCCCGTAATAGCGGGCAGCCATTTGAAAAAGCCACGTGCGTTCGGTTCCCGTGGCCTGGGAGCCGGTGGCTGATATCACCGAAACGATTTTCTTGAACTAACAACGGTGAATCAACTCCCCCCGACTCAACGGATCGGCATCATCAAAAGACCCGGGCAAGTTTCTTTTCTCACAAAAATCTCTCTCTTTCTCCAACAAGTGAAAACCCAGTGGTCCCCAAAGCCCAGAAGCCTGCAGGAACTGAGTGACTCTTATATTTCCAATGGACAATATATTACCCCCTAGACAAACGATAGAGCTCTTTCTTATTGATGATTATTACTATACCCGTGCTTTAGATTGAGTATTGACGACGTATATTATCTGAATGTTTGTAGTAACCTTACTTTTGTGCCCCTTTATAAATAAAGATTTTTAAAAATAGTACCATCAGACTTCAACGGACCTCTCTATCTTTGCTGGTAAGTGACCCAGTTACGGGGTATGTAACAGTAGTAACTGTTCTTGAACCTGCTTGTGCGAGTCCTGAGGTTCTTGTATCTTCTACCTGATGGCAGCAGCGAGAAAAGAGCATGGCCTGGGTGGTGAGGATCTATGGTGTAATGCAGTACAATGCAATGCATAATAATTTAGGGAAAAAACTGTGAATTACATTAAGTATGTATATGTATTTCAAATAGTTAAATTGAAACAGCAATAAAAAAGTAGTGAGGTAGTGTTCATGGGTTCAATGTTCATTCAGAAATCAGATGGCAGAGGGGAAGAAGCTGTTCCTGAATTGCTAAATGTGCGCTATCAGGTGTCTGTACCTCTTTCTTGAAGGTAGCAATGAGAAGAGGGTATGTCCTGAGGGATGGGCATCCCTAATGTTGGACTCGTCTGTTTGAGACATCGCTCCTGTCTTGGATACAACGGAGGCTAGTGTTCATGCTGGAGCTGACCAGTTTTACTACTCTCCACAGCTTACTTCAACCCTGCCGATCGCTTCGACTTAATTACAGTAGCAACAATTTTTTTCGAAAGTGTTGTTTCCTCAGAATTTCTTTTATACTAGACCATTTGAAGCTGAACACAAATATAATTTCAACCTATTTGTATCACATAGGACTTTTGGAGAAACAAGAAATTAATAAAGCTAAAAATGTTTTGTTGATGATTTTCATTTGTACTCAGTGTCTGAGGCTTCTCGCTTAAGTGTCCAACAGTAATCAGCCATCATTGATGGATTCCAGTTGCCCTAATACCATTTCTACATGACCGCAATGTCCTAGTGAAACCTTTCACTGTGCTCATCACTGACGGCGCCGAGATTTGCAGGGAAGAAGTCTAAACGGGAATGCAGAAAATGAATATTTAGTGACATGTCGCACTTCATGGTTTTGTATACTTGAAGCATGTTGTCAACAAGCTGAATGTCATCGGTTGTTCTGTAGTTGCCAAGAAAATTTGCACCACATCCTTGAATGGCCTTTATGCGATTTTCTCCAGTCCCATGAGAAGTTCTTCGAATTGCCTGTCATTGATGACCTGTTTGATTTGTGGACCAACAAAAATGCCTTCCTTAATTTTGGCATCAGTTATTCAGACCTGAATTATGAATTGAAATAACAAATATAGGCAATATCTTTTTTAAAAAGTTGCGTGAAGCTGAAATTTCATGGCGATTTTCATGATCAGTAGCACAAAATCCATGAGATACACCCAAAGCAAAATCTTTGCTGTCCGGTGTTATCAATAATAATTATGGTGACATCTCTTTGCCCATCACATCAATGGAAACTGATTCATGTTCTATTTGCATAAACCCTCTGAGGCCCTCAGTTAGCCGGGTTGACCTTGGAAGTTGCACGCCAGCTTTCTACGTGATATCCAGCCAGTATGCAAACAAGCCAGGACCCCACTTTACAGAGAGCAAGCTGTTGTCAATGGAGCAATCTCCTCCTCTCCATGCTGTTCATGAATCCAATGGAACAGCAGGGACTGATACTGTTTGGCACTGTGTTGCCAGTCATCATTGAACTCAAAGTAGAACTGTCTTAGGGACTCCAGCTCCAGATTTTTCCCTCAGGGTTTACTCCAGAAGCTTTACCCATGAGTGGGTATAGTTGCAAGGCAGCAGAGGTTTCAGATCAGAGTTTTCCTTCTCTTACATGAGCTACCAACTACAGCGGACGAGCCACATCTGCCCGTATGACTTCTACCATTGATGAAACAATGGATTGCCCTTCTTTTACAAGACTCTTACAAGTTCCTATAGATGTATGGTGGAGATCATGCTGACCGGTTGGACCTCAGCCTGGTATGGAAGCTCAGGACTGCAAGAACTGCAGAGGGTTGTAGACTCAGCCAGCTCCTTCATGGGCACAACCCTCCCACCATTGAGGACATCTTCAAGAGGTGGCATCTCAAGAAGGTGATATATCTCACTAAGTCAAAGTGCAAAGTTCAAAGTAAATTTCATATCAAAGTACATATACATCACCATATACAACCCCGAGATTCATTTTCTTGCAGACATACTCAATAAATCTACAGAATAATAACCGGAATGGAATCAATGAAAGACCACACCGACTAGGGTGTTCAACCAGTGTGCAAAAGACAACATATTGTGCATATACATAATGAAAGAAATAATAATAATAAATAAATAAACAATAAATATCGAGGACAGGAGATTGAAGACTCCTTCAAACTGAGTTCATTGGTTGTGGGAACATTTCAATGATGGGGCAAGTGAAGTTGAGTGAAGTTATCCTCTTTGGTTCAAGAGCCTGATGGTTAACGGGTAATAACTATTCCTGAACTCAGTGATGTGAGTCCTGAGGGTTGAGGGGTAGTAAATGTTCCTGAACCTGGTGGTGTGAGTCCGGAGATTCCTGTACCTTCTTCCTGATGGCAGCAGTGAGAAGTGAGCACATCCTGGGTGGTGGGGGTCTCCAATGACGGATGCTGCTTTCCTGCAACATTTCATGTAGATGTGTTCAGCAGTGGGGAAGGCTTTACCAGTGATGTACTGGGTCATATCTATTACTTTTTGTAGGGTTTTATGTTCAAGGGTATTGGTGTTTCCCTCAGTATAGTCCCTCACCATCTGGTTACACCCATCAGCATGGAGCAAGGGGAGTCTGATGACCCACACTCAATGATTCAAAAGCAGCTTCCTCCCATCTGCCATCATATTGTGGCAAATATTTGGTCCGTTATGACAGATGAGGAAGCTTGTTAAACTCGACGACTTTTTTTATTGTGATGAGCATTAAACAGACCATGCACCATGACCTGGAAAGAGAACCCAACCAATCTCTTGCAGACGGGGGAGGTGACCATCACATACCCCAGTTACGGTCAGGGAAACCCACAAACACACAAGTGAATAACTGTATAATCTAAGCTAAAATGGAACAATGACTGAACTGCAACTTCCCACCACAATCCCACAAACGCATTTTAACACAAGAACAATAAACAGTGCTGGTGATTAGAAATACAGGGGCGGGCTATTGACCACGCACCCCAACTCTCCCCCAGAGCTTCACAATATTTATGAACAGTCCCCAAACACTACCTTATTATTCCTTCGCAACACACACAAAATGGCGGAGGAAACCAGCAGTCCAGGCAGCATCTATGGAAAAGACTAAAAAGTCGATATTTCGGGCCGAGACCCTTCAACAGGACTGGGACAGGAGGGGAGAAGTCAGAGTAAGAAGGTGGGGGGGAAGGGGAGGAAGAAGTACAAGGTGGTAGGTGATAGGTGGAACTGGGAGAGGGAAAGGGGGCGATTTAAAGAGCTGGGAAGTTGATCGGTGACTGAGATAAAGAGCTGGAGAAGGGGGAAATCTGATAGGAGAGGACAGAAGACCGTGGAAGAAAGGGAAAGGGGAGGAGCATCAGAGGGAGTTGATGGGCAGATAAGGAGATAACAGGAATGGGGAATGGTGAAAGAGGTACCTTTCTTTACACCATCTATTTGTATAATTTGAAGTAACTTTATGCTTTTGCACTGCACTGCTGCCAATTCAGAGGCTTTGTCTCGATTTATTTTCTGACTTCGCCAAGGCTTTGATCACTGTACCATAGCTTCTGTGTCCCAGAGAGTTTTACAGAACTCAGCAATTGATCAACTGAACAATAACAATGCAAAGCATTACAATTACTGAGAAACAGCTGGACGAGACCAGTTGCTGGCAATGCCTCTGAAGAAGCTGCCATTTTGATTTAAGAGGCTCCGTGTTCTACTGACGCTTCCACAATCAGTATTTCAGCTTATTATCTCTCAGGACATGGTTCTTAGTTTACGAGACACACAGAGAGAATGCTGTGGACATTTGCTATTAATGTTGGTGAAGCTATTAGCAGTCACATTTACAGGAGTCAATTTTGCAAGCAAACACTACTGACTGCACAATTAAACAGGAGCATTCTGCTCGATGCGTCCTTCCCTGAGAGCTTGCTCCCTAGCTGTGAAAATTGCAATGTGTGGTATGGTGTGAAGGACGAGTCTTTAATGGACACAGTAAGATTCCAGGAAATGTTTAGGACTTGACAATCGTAATATAAAGCATTTAACAGCAGTTTAGCAACCTCTGTACTGTGTTGTCACGGTAGTGTAGCGGCTAGCATAATGCTATTATAACACCAGTGACCACTGACGGCGGTTCAATTCCTGTCACTGTCTGTAAAGAGTTTGTACGTTCTCCATGTGGACTTCCTCTGGGAGCTCCAGTTCCCCCCCTCATTCCAAAGACAGACAGGTTAGGGTTAATGAGTTCTGGCCATGTGATGTCGGCACAAGAATTATAATGACACTTGCAGGCTGCCCAGCACAGATCTCGCAGATTAGATTTGATGGAAGCGACCCATTTCCCTGTATGTTTCAAAGTACATGTGACAAATAAAGCTATTTTTTTCTTTGAAACCTTTCTGAGTCTGAAAATTAATGGGTACAAGTGCAAAATTTCATTCCTTCAACTTTTAATTATTGTGCCTAGATGGTACGATTGTTTGTTTAACATATCATACCAGATGAGTACAAATCTCCTCTGTCTCTCCCCTTTGACCGCGTGGGTTTCCTCCAGGGGCTTTGGTTTCCTCCCACAATCCAAAGATGTACTAGTTGGCAGATTAATTGGTCATTGTAAATTGCCCTGTAATTAAACAATGGTTAAATCTGGGTCCCTGGATGGCATGGCTCGAAGGGCCTATTCCGCACTCTATCTCATTCAACCAATTTTTGAAGACATTGGGCTTGAACGAGACTGGTCACCTTATTTTAGCTCGAAGATGAACGTTACTTTTTTATTTATTTATTGAGATATGGCGTGGAATAGGCCCTTCTGGCCCTATGAGACGTCACGCAGCAATCCCCCACACCTCACCATTGATTTGAGGCATTGATCGTGTGGATAGTCAGAGGCTTCTTCCCAGGGCTGAAGTGGCTAACATGAGAGGGCACAGTTTTAGGTGCTTGGAAGAAGGTATAGGGGAGATGTCAGGGATAAGTGTTTTACGCAGAGTGGTGAGTACATGGAATGGGTGGTGGAGGCGCATACGATAGGGTCTTTTAAGAGACTCCTGGATAGGTACATGGAGTTTAGAAAAATAGAGGGCTATGGGTAACCCGAGGTAATCTCTAAAGTAAATACATGTTCAGCACAGCATTGTGGGCCAGAGGGCCTGGATTGTGCTGTAGGTTTTCTATGTTTATATGTCATGGAATCCCTTTCAGATTGGATGAGACTAGAATTAGAGGTCATTGGTTTAGGGTTAAAGATAGAATATTCAAGGGCATTTGAGGGGAAAATGCTTTACTCTGAGGGTGGTGCAAGTGTAGATCAATTGACCAGTAGAACTGGTAGATGTGGGTTTAATTGTAATTTTCAAGAGAAGTTTTGGAGAGGTACCTGGATGGGGAGGATACGGAGGGCTATGGACAAGGTGCAGGTCAAAGTGACTAGGCAGAATAACAGTTTGGCAGACAAGATGGGCTGAATGGCCTTTTCCTATGCTGCAGTGCTCTATGACTTGATGATGATCAGCTAATACCATATGGCTTAAGAACCTAAGACAGAGAAAAGAAAATTATCTATAAGACCACCAGACAGCGAGACTAGAAGCACAATTAGGCCATTTGGCTCATTGATTCTGCTCCACCATTTCATCATGGCTGATTTATTATCCCTCTCAAGCCCATTCTCCTACCTTCTACTGGTAACCTTTGATATTCTTTGCTATTCAAGAAACTATCAAGTTCCTCTTTCAGTATACCCAATGATTTGGCCTTTACAGTAGATGGGACTAGGCAGAAGGTCAGTTTAGGATGGGCTGAACAAGAAGAGAGAGACAGAGAGAAGTGATTCCAGAATCTTGGACCTTGGCAGCATGACCACCAATCATGGAGCAATGGAAGTAAGGATGTATAAGAGGCAGGTATTAGTCGAGGAAAGGTGTCTGGGAAGGACAATGCCGCAGAGGGAGATGTATTAAAGGTGGTGATGAATCAGCATAATGGAAAGAGATTGAACATTTGGCTGGGTGGTGTCATAACAAACAACCTCTCACTCAATGTCAGCAAGATCAAGGAACTGACTGTTGTCTTCAAGAGAGGGAAACCAGAGGTCCATGAGCTAGTCTTCATCAGAGGATCAGAGATAGAGAGGGTCAGTAACTTTAGATTCCTGAGTGTTATGACCTCAGAGGACCTGGCCTCGTTGCAAAGAAAGCAAGACAGTACCTCTACTTCCTTAGGAGTCTGCGGAGATTCGGCACGTCATCAAAAACTTTGAAAAACTTCTGTAGATGTTGGTGGAAAGTGTATTGACATTACGGCCTTGTGTGGGAATACCAATGCCTTTGAATGGAAAATCCTACAAAAGGTAGTGGGTTTGCCCTAGTATATCATGGATAAAGTCTTCCCGACCATTGAGCAAAATCTACATGAAACGTTGCCATAGGAAAGCTGCATCAAAGACAACAAATTTCACGACATATGCCAGTGATAATAAACCTGATATTGTTTGTAATGAGTCTACTGTTATTGCCAATTTTTGCGTATTGTATTGTGTGCTAGTATCTCTGCCATGCAACACTACGTCTCATCCTCAATGGACCTGGATGAAGATCTCAAGTTCCCTCTTGTAAATATTTAAATGGTTTCCACATCTTTATCATCAAATTGGAGTTTATAAGGATTTGGTTTACCCAGAAATTCCTTCCAGCATGGAAATTAGATCCAGCCAAAATTTATTCCCACTTTGTTCCATCCTTTTCTGTCTCTCTATAAAATTTGGCCTGTTGCAATATGTTTTATGACCATTTTCAACAGATGAAATTGGTTCCACTACAGTTAAGATACAGTTTTTCTTCTCACATTCTAAGTTCCATACAGTATTCCTCCCAGCTGCAGGCATCACTGAACCAGAAAAGAAAAATTGTCTCTGAAATTTGACTATAAGAGATGTTCTTTTTTTTTTAATCACCTTCATAATTAAACATCTGTTGCAAAATGTGCAAAAGAACTCTACAATTCACGTTCTTAATATTATTTACATTTTGTTTTTGCAACTTCAAAACATTGAACTAATCCAAAGGAAGACAGGAAGTGAAGAGTCTGGGTATACGCCCATGTGGTAGTGTGATGATATACGCAATTAACAGATTTTTACATTTAACCCAAAATTAATTGTTTAAGTGAACAAGGATACTTGATCAAACTATATATATATGTATACATACACACAAGATTACTCAAATATCATTGAAATTTTATAGACACAATTTATTTACTTTTAAAAATTATTATTTGCATGATTCAAAGCACGCGCTTTGAACCACGCTGCCCCAGCAAACCTGCCTAACCCCTAACCCAATCACGGAACAATTCACAATGACCAATTAACCTACATAGTATGACTTCAGACCCGGAGGATCCCACACATGCCATAGGGAGAATGTACAGAAGCTCCTTACAGAATGGCACCGGAATTGAACTCTGAACTCAGGAAGGCCTCCAGCTGTAATGGCATTGTGCTTACCGCTACACTACTGTGGTGGCCAATAACTAATTTTGAAAATTTGATTGTTTCTTAGTCTTTGTTTATAAGACCATAAGATCAAAAGATACAGGCCCATCAAGTCTGCTCCGTCAATTCATTATGGCTGATTCATTTCCCTCTCAGCCTCAAACTCCTGCCTTCTCCCCGTATCCCTTCATGCCCTGACCAATCAAGAATCTCTCGACCTCTGCCTTTCATCTATCCAATGACTTGGCCTCCACAGCCACTTGTGGCAACGAATTCCACAGATTCACCACTCTCTGGCTAAAGAAATTCTTCCTAATTTCTGTACAAAATGGACATCCCTCCACTCTGAGGTTGTGTCCTCTGGTCTTGGACTCTCCCACTGTAGGAAACATCCTCTCCACATTGGGCCTTTCAACATTCAATAGGTTTCAATGAGGTCCCTCCTCATTCTTCTGAATTCCAGTGAGTACAGGCCCAGGACCATCAAATGCTTTTCATATGATAAGCCTTTCAATCCCAGAATCATTTTTGTAAATCTTCTTCCAAGTTTAAGTGAAACTTGAGACGAAATTTCTTCACTCAAAGGGTGGTAAGAATGTGGAAGTAACTACCAGCACAAGTGGTGCATGCGAGCTCAATTTCAGCATTTAAGATAAATATGGATAGGTACACGGATGGTAGGGGTATGGAGAGCTGTAGTCCAGGTACAGGCCGACGGGAGTAGGCAGTTTAAATGGTTATTGGCATGGATTAGATGGGCTGAAGGGCCAGTTCCTGTGCTGAAGTTTTCTATGTCTCTATGAGTCTACGTCACCAAAGACCAGCAAATTTCTAGAGGTGTACCAAGGAGAGCATCTAATTGTTTGCATCACTCAGTCTGGAATGGAGCGGCCACTGCACACGATCAGAAAATACTGCAGAGGGGTTCACTCTCAATCAGCTCCATCATAGACACCAGCCTCCTCATCCTCACCTTTGAGAACACCTTCAAAAGGCGATGTCTCAAAGTCTAAACGTAAATTTAATGTCAAAGTACATATATGTCAGCATATACAATCCTGAAATTCACTCTCTTGTGGACGTTCACAGTAAATACAAGAAACACAATAAAATCTATGAAAGACCGCATGCAACAGGACAGACAAAGCCAATGTGCAAAAGGCAACAAACTGTGAAAAAGTTTTTAAAAAAAGCAATAAATATCGAGAACATGAGATGAAGAGTCCTTGAAAGTGAGTCATCAGGTTGCGGGAACATTTCAATGATGGGGCGAGTGAAGTTATCCCTTCTGGTTCAAGGGCCTGATGGTTGCGGGACAATATCTGCTCCCGAGCCTGGTGGTGTGGGCCCTGAAGCTCCTGTACCTCCTTCCTGATGGCAGCAGTGAGAAGAGAACATGGCCTGAGTGGTGGGGGTCCCTGATGTTGGATGCTGCTTTCTTGAAACAACGCTCCAGGCAGATGTGCTCAATGGTGGTGAGGACTTTACCCATGATGGCCTGGGCTGTGTCCACTACTCTTGGTAGTCTTTTCCACTCAAGGGCATACCAGGCCATGATAAAGCCAGCCAATGTACTCTCCACCACACATCCATAGATGATCATCAAAGTTTTGTTTTAAATCTTTGCAAACTTCTAAGAAAGAAGAGATGCTGCTGTGCTTTCTTTGTAATGGCACTTAAATGTGCTGGTTACAGGAGAGGTCCTCCAAAACAATAACATCGAGGAATTTAAAGCTGCTGGCTCTTTTCACCAATGATCCCCCAATGAGGACAGGCTCATGGACCTCCGGTTTCTTCCTTCTGAAGTTAATAATCAGCTCCTTGTTCTTGTTGACATTGAGTGAGACATTGTTGTTGTGGCATGACTCAACCAAACTTTCAGTCCCCCTCCTATATGCCGATTCATCACCATAAATGCAGCGTACAGCATTAAGGACCCCTAACGCACATCAACCAAAACATGTTCTCTTATGAATACCATCAGAGAGGAGGCACAGGAGTCTTAAGACACACATACGTTGTTTTAGGAATAGTTTCTCTCCATCCACTATCACATTTCTGATAATGAACAATGAATTCATTAACACTGTCTCACTATTTTGTTCTCCTTTTCCACTATTTATTTAATTGTTTTATATATATTTTAATTTCAAATGTATTATATATATATATATAAATTTATGGTATGCTTCATGTATTGTTGCTGAAAAACAAGAAATTTCATAATATACATTGATCTTGTGGATAGCCAGAGGCTTTTTCCCAGGACTGAAATGGCTAACACGAGGGGGCATAGTTTTGAGGTGCTTGGAAGTAGGTACGGAGGGGATGTCAGGGGTAAGGTTTTCACACAGAGTGGTGGATGCGTGGAATGCACTGCTGACGGCAGTGGTGGAAGTGGATAAAAAAGGGTCTTTTAAGAGCCTCTTAGATAGGTACATGCTTAGAAAAATAGAGGGTTTATGCTCTAGGGAAATTCTAGACCATTTCTACATGGTCGGCACAACATTGTGGGCTGAAGGGCCTGTAATGTGCTGTAAATTTCTATGTTCTATGTCTATATATCAGTGATATTAAACCTGATTCGGATTCTGATTCTGAGATTTCATTGAAGCTGTCAAGTATGAAATATATTGGCCAGTTGTGTACATAAAGCTCCTGCGGGCAACAGATAAAATCCAGATAGTAACTAGTAACAGATATCCAGATGTCTAGTAATATTGGTTCAAGGATGTACATTGGTTGGGACACCCGGGAGAACTCAACTCTGGCATAGCAGAATTACACAGAATGTATAATACTGTGCAAAAGTCTTTGGCACATATACAGTATGTATAGCTATGGCGCCTAAGACTTTCACACAGTACTGTAATTGTATTGTACTGCTGCCACAAAACAAATAATTTCATGACATATGTGAATGATGATAAACCTGATTCTGATATGGGTCTCTATTGTGGACTGAGAGCGGGAAGGGGGCAGGGAGAGGGGAATCATGGTTGGGAAAAGGGGAAGGAAGAGTGAAGGGAGCAGGAAACACCAGGGAGACATTTTGTAATGATCAATAAACCAACTGTTTGGAATCAAGTGACCTTGCCTGGTGTCTCAGAGCTGTGTGTGTCTGAATCTGTGCCAACTCCATCCCTGGCACTCCTTCTCTGCCCCCTGTCCCACACTCCTCCCGTGGCACTCCACCCTCGCCACTCCCAACATACTTTGCTCCTGCCAAATTTACAAACTTGCTCTCCGTGCCACGTTGAAAAGTACTCTACTGTGCAAAGGCCTTAGGCTATAGCTATACAACATATATGTGCCTAAGGCTTTTGCATAGTAGCTTACACCAGACAAACAACAATTCAGTTTAACTGCTGTGTGTGGGTGTCTGTACTCCCGACAACTCTCCTCCCGTTCTCTTTCACTTTATCTCCTTACCTGCTCATCACCTCCCTCTAATGCTCTTCCCTTCCCTTTCTTCCATGGTCTTCTGTCTTCTCCTATCAGATTCCCCCTTCTCCAGCCCTTTATCTCTTTGACCTCTATGGCACGTGGCCAAGTGGATAAGGTGTTGGTCTAGTGATCTGAAGGTCGCTAGTTTGAGCCTCATCTGAGGCAGCGTGTTGTGTCCTTGAGCAAGGCACTTAACCACACATTGCTCTGTGACGACATCAGTGGCGTGGAGAGGGGAGGCTTGCAGCATGGGCAACTGCCGGTCTTCCATACAACCTTGCCCAGGCCTCAGTCATCAGCGAAAATCGATGGACAGCCGAAGAAGAAGAATCTCTTTGACCAATCAACTTCCCAGCTCTATACTTCAGCCCCTCCCCCTCTTCCAGTTTCACCTATCACCTACCACCTTGTAGTTCTTCATCCCCTCCACCCACCTTTGTAGCCCTAACACCATCCCCTTTCCTTGCCAGCCCTGAAGAAGGGTCTCAGCCCGAAACATCAGCTGTTTACTCTTTTCCATAGATTCTGCCCGGCCTGCTGAGTTCCTCCAGCACTTTGTGTGTGTTGTCATAACTTTATAAAACACTGTAATCATGAGTTGTAGAGTCATTGAAAATGAGTCCATAAGTTGTGGAATCAATTCAGTCTTGTGGTGAGTGAAGTTATCCATGCTGGTTCACTAGGTGGCTTGGTGAAGGATAATAACTCTTCCTGAACTTGGTGGTGTGAAACCTCCTTCTCCTTGTCCAAATATCTAAGTCCTATTGCAACAGAGGCTCTGTTTTCAGAGAAGATTAAGGAGATTTGAAATGTCACCAAATATTCCAACAAAACACTTCAAATGCATTGTAGAATATAACCTAACTGGTTCCAGCGTGGCCTGATATGTTAATTCCAACACAGGAGCCTGATGCATAAGACCATTAAATATTGGAGAAGAATTAGGCTTCTTAGTTCATCGAATCTATTGCGTATTTAATATTTCAGTAATATTTGAGTAATATTGTAAGTATATTGTCTGATTAAGCATTCTTGTTTGTTTAAATAATTAATTATGAGTTACATGTAAAAAGATGTTAATTGCATACCACATGATACATGGCACCTTGCTTAAAGTAAACCCAAAGTTAGATCTGCATTGCGGACGTCCATGTCTTCTTTTGAATTAGTTTAATGTTTTTGAAGTTACAAAACATATCAGAGACTACTCTGCTATTTCATCATGGCTGATCCATTTTCCCTCTCAGCCCCAGTCACCTGTCTTCTCCCGGTATTCCTTCATGCCCTGACTAATCAAGAATCTGTCAACCTCTGCCTTATATATATCCAATGACTTGGCCTCCACAGCCACCTGTGGCAACGAATTCCACAGATTCACCACTCCATGGCTAAAGAAATTCCTTCTCATCTCCTTTCTAAATGGATGTCTCTCTATTCTGAGGCTGTGTCCTCTGGTTCTAGCATGTCAAAGTAGTCACAGGCATAGTTCCTCCCCACTGCTGACTGCATCCACGGGGGTACATCAACATCTACATGGTGGAGGCAGAGTTAAGGTGGCGCTAAATGGCGACTCCTTTGCTCGCGTCTTCGGAAACAGCTCTATTTCCATCCTTAATATCTTTATTTTCCCCTTTCAGGGTTCTTCTGAAGACCCGATCTGGAGTTACACGCTGACTTCGGTTCTTTGTGGGAATGGGACCCATCCTCGGGGCTTCAGGACCGGCCGATGTTCGGCACACCAAGGGTTCGGCCTGAGAGGTGGCCTAGAGTTTGGAAACCTAAGATCTTGGGGCTCTGGAGACAGGAAGATTGAGGGTCAGTGTCACGGCGTGAGACTCATGTGTCATCGAGGAAGCCAGAAAGTCTTTCGGTGTGGGCCCCGAAGACCTGAGATCTTTGTGATCTTTGGGCACAGAGCTTGTAAAAAGTGACAAAACGGACTTTTTATCATTGTAAACCAGTGGGTGGTTGTTATGTCTCCCGCTCGCTGTGAAAATGAGGGACACCTCCTTCTCCCTTATTGGGGGGAGAGAGAACCTGTGGATTGCCGAATGCTGGATGAAATGCGATAGTCTTTGGGGTAACTGCAAGGTCAGTGTCTCTGCTATCGCCTAGCTCACGCTTGTGCTCGGTAGCGGGTGCGTGATTTTTTTGCCGGGGTCAGGGGGGTATCGTTGCCTTGCTGCCATTTACGTTTGGGGGGGAACTGGTGGTGGGGGGTACTTTGGGGTTCTCACGTTTAACTGTCGTTCATTCATTGGAGAACTTCTCTCTTTCTGCAGATGTTTCGTGAAGAAAAAGTGTTTCAGGATGTATATGGTATACATTTCTCTGACATTAAATTGAACTTTTGAACACTGCCGTAAGAAAGAGGCGTCCAACATCAGAGATCCCCACCCAGATCATATCTGCCATCAGATAGAAAGTACAAGTGCCTTAGGCTCAAGAACCGTTACTACCCCTCAACCATCAGGCTCTTGAGCAAAAGGGGATACCTCGCTCACCCATTCATTGAGATATTCACACAGCTAAGGATCTCACTTTAAAGACTCTTTATCTCATTATCTTGAGTTCTCGTTATTTATTGCTATTTATTTATATTTGCATTTGCACAGTTTGTTGTCTTCTGCTCTCTGGTTGATCTTTCATTGATCCTGTTATAGTTACTACTCTATAGATTTGTTGAGTATGTCAACAAGAAAATAAACCGTAGGGTTGTATATGATGACCTACATGTCCTTATATTCCATCTGAGTAGTCTCCAACCTGATGGCAGGAACACTGATTTCTTGCATTTCCGGTAATTGGCCCCTCCCTTCCCCTTCGCCATTCCCCATTCCCATTTGCCTCCCTCACCTTATCTCCTTACCTGCCCATCACCTCCCTCTGGTGCTCCTTCCCTTTCCCTTTCTTCTATGACCTTCTGCCCTCGCCAATCAGATTCCTTCTTCTCCAGCCCTTTAGCTCTTTCACCAATCAATTTCCCACCCCCTCCCCCTCTCCCAGTTTCACCTATCACCAACCACCTCTTCCTTTCCTTCCCCCTCCACCCCCACCTTCTTACTCTGGCTTCTAATCTTTTTTATTTTCCAGTCCTGATGACAGGACTCAGCCCAAAACATAGATTGTTTACTCTTTTCCATAGATGATGCCCGATCTGCTGAATCGCTACAGCAATTTGTTTTACTTCGCTTTCCAGCATTGGCTGATTTTCTCTTGCTTGTGACCTATATGTATTTTGATAATAAAACTTGAACTTGTAAACTTCGGTAAATCTTTCTTCCATCTCTTACTGCAACATTAATCGCTCGGTGCATTTGTTCTTAGCAATGTTAAACTTCCTCAAACGAATTGGTCAGTAATACTGAACGAAGAGCAAATTGAAATGCAAAGCTGCCTTCATTCTGCACAGTCTGGGGAGACAGATAGCTCCTTGGCTGAAACATTTATAAACCATTCTGATACAGAACACTTTCTTCTCAGGTTTCCTTTCATATTTCTCTGCAAAGTCAGTAAAGTTACAATAATTTGACTGTACTGTGCCAAAAGCATTAGGATTTTGGGAAACACGTCGGATTTTTTATGGGTCACACCGGATGCAATCGCACAAAGTCAATTAAACTTGTAACGGTGATTATACCACAGACTCTATATAATCTGTGCCTGTGAATATTATTAAATCAATTTACCGCCAGTCATTTAAAATTACTTGCACCATATGGGCAATAAGTTCTTGTGGAGTAACACTCACAGAGTGCTGGAGGAACTAACTCTGCAGGTCAAGCAGCGTCTATGGAAAAGAGGAAACAGCCGACATTTTGGGCTGAGACTCTTCTTCAGGCCTGGAGAGGTGTCAGAGGAAGAGGTGAGGGGACGTGGGGGAAGAAGTACGAGGTGGTGGGTCAGAGGTGAAACCAGGATGAAGGGGTGTGAAATAAAGAGCAGGAAAGTTGATTGGTGAAAGGGATAAAGAGTTGGAGGAGGGGGAAATCCGATAGAGGAGGACAGAAGACCATGGAAGAAAAGGAAGGGGAAGGAGCACCAGAGGGAGGTGTTGGGTGGGTAAGGAGATAAAGTGAGAGTGGGGAACAGGACTGGGAAAAAATATGTTGTTGTGATTGGAGCAATCTAGCCCACATACCAGTGAGATCAAGAAGAGGCGTGCCAGCCCTGCTCCCTGTACGCTTAAAGTTGGAAGCTGCAAAGGTTTCTGTGTTAAAGGACTGATTGGCCCAATTTCCAGCCACATGGGATGATGGAAAAATGCTCAGGAGCTGGAGTGGTGTGATAACTTCAACGTCAGATAAACTTTCCGATGTTTATCGTGCTGGGTTGCTCCACATGCCATTCCACTGACACAATGCAACCACTCACATGCGCGGGATTGTGTGTGAAGCTAGATATCCCCTTTGGGAAAAGGGAATTGATTTTCCTTTAGCCACTCAGAGACTCAATGGCGCCAAGAGTGGCCAGATTGTTCAAAAGGCTCGGGGAATTTTTTTTTAAAGTCCCAATGCCATTTGAGCCCTCTGTTGGCTAACAGTAAGCATACAACATCCAAAGATCAAGCAGACTTTACAACTGCACATCAACACCAACCAGGCAACAGGTGTCAGAGATAGCACTGTCAGGATGAACAGACCGCTGGGAGAACTCAGAGAGTCAGGCAGTACCTGAAGAGGGCGTGTTTTGGATCAAGACCTGAACTGGAGCGGTACTAACATTCTTGCAGGGAAGTTTGCTAGTGCTTCTTGGGGGGGTTTAAACTAAATTTGCAGGGGGCGTGGATCCAGAATGTGAGAGAGGATAGCGAGAGGAAGAATAAAGGACAGGTGGGGACTACACGGTTCCGGAATATTAAGTGTATAGTTGAGGAAGGTGGGGCGGAACAAGTGATAAGGAGGACTCATGTACAGAGGGATGGTCCAACGGAACATGGAGTTAAATGTGTTGAAAGAATAAGTAAATTTAGGAAGGACAACAAAATTCTAGGGGCATATAGCCCGATGGGAGTTCAGGGAGCTGGGTTAAGCACAATAGGCAGTGATTCAAACAGAGAGAGGAGAAATGGGTTAAAAATTCTATATCTGAATGCACGAAGTGTCAGAAATAAGGCGGATGAGCTTGAAGCCCAGGTGCGAATGGGTAACTATGATGTTGTTGGGATAATGGAGACATGGCTGCAGGGAGATCAGACCTGGGAAATGAATGTACAAGGGGATACGTGCTATCGTAGGGACAGAAATGTGAGCAGAGGGGGTGGGGTGGCCCTGTAGGTGAGGAATGAGATTCAGTCCTTTGCAAGGGGGAACATAGGGTCAGGAGAAGTAGAGTCTGTGTGGATAGAACTGAGGAACAGTAAGGGCAAAAGAACCCAAATGGGTGTTGTCTACAGGGCACCAAACAGTAGCATGGATATTGGGTGCAAGTTGAATAGGGAGTTAACATTGGCATGTGGCAAAGGTAATGTCGCAGTAGTTATGGGGGATTTCAACATGCAGGTGAACTGGGAAAATCAGGCTGGTGCTGGACCACAGGATAGGGAGTTTGTAGAGTGCCTACGGGATGCATTCTTGGAACAGCTTGTACGAGAGCCGACCAGGGACAAGACTATTCTGGATTTAGTGTCATGTAATGAACAGGATTTGATAAGCGATCTTGCAGTAAAGGAGCCATTAGGAGGTAGTGATCATAATATGATAAGCTTTTATCTGCAATTTGAGAAGGATAAGGGCAGATCGGAGGTGTCAGTGTTGCAGATGAACAGGGGAAACTATGGAGCCATGAGGGAGGAGCTGGCCAAAGTTGACTGGACGGATAGCCTAGCAGAAAAGACAGTGGAACAGCAATGGCAGGTATTCTTGGGAATAATGCACAAGGTGCAAAATCAGTTCATCCCCCAGAGAAGGAAGGATTCAAAGGGGGGAAAGGGGCCACAGTGGTTGACAAAGGAAGTCAGAGATTGCATAGCATTAAAAAAAAAGGAAATATGACAGAGCCAAGGTGAGTGGGAGGACAGATGATTGGGAAGTTTTTAAGGAACAACAGAACTTAACTAAAAAGACAATACGGGGAGAAAAAATGAGGTACAAACGCAAGCTAGCCAGGAATATAAAGGAAGATAGTAAAAGCTTTTTTAGATATGTGAAGAGAAAGAAGATAGTTAAGAACAATGTTGGGCCCTTGAAGAATGAATTGGGTGAAATTGTTATGGGAAACAGAGAAATGGCAGAAGAATTTAATGAGTACTTTAGATCTGTTTTCACTAAGGAAGACACAAGCAATCTCCCAGATGTATGGATGGGCCAAGGACATGGGGTAACAGAGGAAATGAAACAGATTGACATTCGGAAGGAAACGGTGATGGGAAGACTGATGGGACTGAAGGCTGACAAATCCCCTGGTCCAGATGGTCTGCACCCTAGGGTACTAAAGGAGGTGGCCCTGGAAATTGCGGATGCATTGGTAATCATTTTCCAATGTTCCTTAGATTCAGGATCAGTTCCTGAGGATTGGAGAATGGCTAATGTTATCCCACTTTTTAAGAAAGGAGGGAGGGAGAAAACGGAGAACTATCGACCTGTCAGCCTGACATCGGTGGTGGGAAAGATGCTAGAGTCCATTATTAAGGATGAAATAGTGGCATATCTAGATAGCAGTGATAGGATTGGGCCGAGCCAGCATGGATTTACCAAGGGTAAATCATGCTTGACTAATCTGTTGGAGTTTTTCGAGGATGTAACCAGGAAGTTAGATGGGGGAGATCCAGTGGATGTAGTGTACCTCGATTTTCAGAAGGCATTTGATAAGGTCCCACATAGAAGATTGGTGGGTAAAATCAAAGCTCAGGGCATCGGGGGGAAGGCATTGACATGGATAGAAAACTGGTTGGCAGATAGAAAGCAAAGGGTAGCGGTGAATGGGTGTTTCTCGGAATGGCAGGTGATGACTAGTGGGGTGCCACAGGGCTCGGTATTGGGACCACAGCTGTTTACCATTTACGTTAACGATTTGGATGAAGGCATAGAAAATAACATCAGCAAATTTGCTGATGATACTAAGCTGGGTGGCAGTGTGACATGTGATGAGGATGTTAGGAGAATTCAGGGTGACTTGGATAGGCTGGGTGAGTGGGCAGATACTTGGCAGATGGCGTTTAATGTGAATAAGTGTGAGGTTATCCACTTTGGGAGTAAGAACAGGAAGGCAGATTATTATCTGAACGGTGTAGAGTTGGGTAAGGGAGAAATACAAAGAGATCTCGGAGTCCTTGTTCATCAGTCACTGAAGGTGAATGAGCAAGTGCAGCAGGCAGTGAAGAAGGCTAATGGAATGTTGGCCTTTATTACAAAGGGAATTGAGTACAAGAGCAAGGAAATCCTCTTGCATTTGTACAGAGCCCTGGTGAGACCACACCTGGAGTATTGTGTACAGTTTTGGTCTCCAGGGTTAAGGAAGGACATCCTGGCTGTAGAGGAAGTGCAGCGTAGATTCACGAGGTTAATTCCTGGGATGTCTGGACTGTCTTACGCAGAGAGGTTAGAGAGACTGGGCTTGTACACATTGGAATTAAGGAGATTGAGAGGGGATCTGATTGAAACATATAAGATTATTAAAGGATTGGACAAGATAGAGGCAGGAAATATGTTCCAGATGCTGGGAGAGTCCAGTACCAGAGGGCATGGTTTGAGAATAAGGGGTAGGTCATTTAGGACAGAGTTAAGGAAAAACTTCTTCTCCCAGAGAGTTGTGGGGGTCTGGAATGCACTTCCTCGGAAGGTAGTGGAGGCCAATTCTCTGGATGCTTTCAAGAAGGAGCTAGATAGGTATCTTATAGATAGGGGAATCAAGGGATATGGGGACAAGGCAGGAACCGGGTATTGATAGTAATTGATCAGCCATGATCTCAAAATGGCGGTGCAGGCTCGAAGAGCCGAATGGTCTACTTCTGCACCTATTGTCTATAAGACCTTCAACATAACTCAAGATCCAGGGACCAACTTAGGAGCTGCATTGCCAAAGGTTTTAAGCACAGTTGAGGGAGAACAGAATGCAGCAATTAAAAGGCTGGTTAACTGCACTTTAACCAAAGCTCAAAGTAAATTTATTATCAAAGTATATCGCACCATATACTACTCTGAGATGCATTTTCTTGCAGGTGTTAACAATAGAATGAAGAAATACAGTACAATCAATAAGAAACTACACACAAAGACTGGCAAACAATCAATGTGCAAAAGAAGACAAACTATAATACAAAAAAGTAATAATAATAATAAGTGATCTAGTAAATCAGCAAAGAAAAAATAAGAACTGAAATGACCAATTTTAGAAGGCACTATGTACACTCAAATGTGCTTAGGTTAACACTACCTATGACAGAAGGAGGAAGAGGAATAGCAGACAAAAAAAATTTACACAACAGTCCGATAAAACTTTTCATCAATGAAAGCTGAATATAGAACTCCACATGAGCATGTGCAATTCTGATAAGAAGCACACATCACTAAACTTAAATGAAAGCACAGCGCAGAAAAATTAAGAAATTATCACAATAGAAGAAGAAGTTGAAGAGCATAATCTTCCATAAAAGTCATCCCCGTGATCTGAGCAGACTAGATTTTGACAAAGAAGCAACGAAGGCCTGGCTCAGAGATGGAGACCTCTCCCCAGAAACAGGAGGGTTCTCTTGTGGCAATATAGGACCAGGTGGTTAACGCAAACAATTATCAAAAATACAGAATAAAAGACCCAAAAAGATCAAGATGATGAATGCAGAAAATGTCAAAGAGAAACCAGAAACAATCCAATACATTCCAGGATCCTGCAGCAGTTTAACTCAATCTGATTACTTACACAGGCACAATCAAGTGGTAAAAACCATTCACCAAGATCTTGCTTTAAAATACAAACTTATAAAAGAAATCATAGCTTACTATAAATACAAACCTGATCCAGTTTTAGAGTCAGAATCCCACAAATTATATTAGAACCGATCCGTTGCTGCAGACAGGGCAATCCATAATAACTGTCTGGATATAATAATACAAGATAAACAAGCAAGAACAACTTACTTAATAGATGTAACCATTCCAAACACATATAACATACAGAAATCAATAAGTGAAAAACACTAGAAGTATGCTGAATTAAAAGAAGAAATTGAATGACTGCAGAACACAAACAAGGTATAGATTGTCCCGATAGTAATATCTACAACTGGTATCATCCCAAAGGCTCTGCATAAGATCATCAAACAATTAGGACTACACGGTAATATCTACAGAATGAGAATCTTCAGAAAGCCACAATACAAAGCACCACTAGAATAGTCCAAAAGTTTCTGGCAATTGAGAAATAAGTGTGCATGGCTATGCCCAAACCTCAGCTTTTACCAAACTGAACTGAGAAAAAAATACAATACAATACTAATAATAAATAAGTAAATAATTAACACTGAGAACTTGAGTTATAGAGCCATTGAAAGTGAATAGATGTCTTGGGGAATTACTTCAGTGTTGAGGTAAGTGCCGTCATCCACTCTGGTTCAGGAGCCTGATGATTGAAGGGTAATACCTGTTCCTGAACCTGGTGGTATGGGACCAAAGAACCTAAGCATAAGGGGTTCTGCAGATGCTGGAAATCCAAGGCAACAGACAGAAAAAAAGTTGGAGGAACTCAGCAGGTCAGGCAACATCTATGCAGAGGGATAAACAGTCGGTGTTTCAGGCCAAGACCCTTCATCAAGATGGGAAAGGAAAGGGAAGCCAGAAATTTGCAACGTTTCAAGGGCACTACAATGTAGGTGCCACGTGTAGCAATGTTTTGTGCTTTTCTTTAGCAATGGAGTTTTTGCTGCTGTCTCATTCTTGTTTGAGGCTTGGGGCAGTCAGTCAACCGTTGATGTTCATATGAGCTGTCTAGACATGCTAGCCAGGGCAGTTACAATATGGAGAACAAGTTGTTGCCCATGCAACAGGCACCCCCTCTCCATGCATCTGATGAACCCAAAGGAGTGGCAGAGAGTGATACACTTTGGCACCAGCAGCATCACATGAGTTCCCGGTCAACAATGAAATCAACGTGGGGCTGCCTTAGTGACTCCAGCTCTGGATTTTTCTCTCAGGGTGGGTATAGCCACAAGCCAGCAGTTTGATATCAAAGTTTTCCTTCTACTAGATGAGATGCCAAGCATGGCTGACTAGACCCATCTGCCCGAAGCGACAGGTTTAAAGGCACCAGTAACCCCCCCCCCCGCCTTTGCCCCATGTTCTCATGTTATTGTGTGTGTACATCATAAGAACTGCAGTCCTCCTGTGCCTTTGCAGTTCACCGTCAATGTAGCCAATAGCTGGAAGTGCTTCAAACAGTGATTCAATATATATTCAAGTGCACATCTGAGGTCATGATTCTGGCACACGGTCCATGCAAGGATATGTGCAAGAGGAACTTGCTCCGCATTCCTACCAGATCCAGATGGAGGAACCCTGCGGACCTCCGACCACACACTTCGACCCATGGCTCTGACATGTTACCTATACACCAAAAGGGCCAGCAATGTAAGAAATGAACATGTTGTTCAGAGTTCTTTGAAAGACAGCAATATTAACACAGCAAGTGAAAATACATCTGTGGAGACAAATAGCAGACAAAAAAAGAATCATCAAACCACCACAGAGACTGATTGAGAGTTGATAAGTGAATAAGGGACTGTATTTGCTCATTGCGATTGAAGATAATTCAAATATCTTTGTTGGAAAGCATTACTTTTTCTTGTAGCTTTATGAGAACATAATATTATGTTTGTTTTTTCTTTAAAGGGGGAAGATGTGTTATTATGCGTGTACATAATAACGAACTACAGTTCCCAGTTTACAATGTGGGCAGTTCACCCCAGAACTGGAGGTAACATTGGTAACGTGGTCGTACACATTGCTTTTGAGCTGAAGTCATAGCTGGAGTGTCCTGTGAATAAATACGTGCTAGTGTTTTTATCCATGCTATTTGTCTTCATTGAGAACAAACCTAATACTCCTGTCAGTAGAAATGGTTCCATTGGGCTTAGTAGCTAAGCCACACATGAAGATCAGGAACTGGACCTGGTTGTCAGAGACTATTTGAGAAACACTTGATTGGGAGCATATCTCCGTTACCAGCCCCAGCTATAACAACCTTAAGGAACCTGTTTCATTTGACCTGCATGAAAACTGCAGTATAAGTGGCATTGCTTCTAATTTAATTATTTTGAGGGAAAAGAAGCACAAAAAGAAGACTTTCTTCCAGAGAAATCTCCAACCCGAGTCCTGCACAAGATGTTGTGTCAGAACTTGCCAAGTCATCTGGTACAACAGCTGAAATAAATTACATTCAGTCGCCTCACTTGGCACATCTCCACTCGGACCAGAAAGTGCAAGGAGCTGAAAGGGGAATAATTTGACAGAATCTTGAATGTCAAGCATTGTAATCATGTTCTGAGGCACAGTAGTCCAGCACAACATTGCAGATCCTTGAAGTTTGTGTCCAATGTAACCAACAAATGTGTTAGCAGCATAAAGAAGGAGGCAGATTTCTTAATAGCTAAATATACTCCACCAACAAACACAACTAACTTCTACCGAGAGTGGGAATCAAAGTGGGGCAGGGGTGGGTGTCTGCTGATGTATTTGTGATCTCTTCCTCACTAAATGTCTTGCAAAGCAAGAGGGCAAGCACAAGCTTGTCCGGCCACAGAAAGCCACTGTTCTGTAAAGAAGGAATTTTTGCTGAGCCAAGTCGTTGGAGTCTGAAGCATCTCGGCTTTGAAAGGGCTAGATAGGAGACATGTAGGAGGTCAGAATTAAGTAATAGATCAGGACCCGCTTCATTCTTTCCGTCCTCAGATTTCTGAACAGTTCATGAACCCATGAACACTACCTCATTGTTCCCTTCTTTTCACATAACTTAGTTAAGTTCAAAAGTTCAAAGTAAATTTTATATCAAAGTACATATATATAACCATATCCAACCCTGTGGTTCATTTTCTTGGGGCATGTTCTACAAATCTATAGAATTAGTAACAATAACAGGATCAGTGCAAGATCGAACAGACTACAAAAAACAACAAACTGTGCAAATGCAAATGGAAATAAAAAAGAGAAAAATGTAACAATGATATAAAGAGTCCTTTAAGTGAGATTATTGGTTGTGGGAACATTTCAATGGATGGGGCAAGTGAAGCTGAATGTGGTTATTTCCTTTTGTTCAGGAGTCTGATGGTTGAAGGGCAGCAAGTGTAGGATTTTGTTCATAAAAAGAAGTGAGGAGATTTATGTAAGGAGGAAAAAACATAATTTATTTTATTGAACTCCAAAACCTTGACGCAAAGTGTGCTAAAAACCCTTTACGTTATTATGTCATCACACCAGACATGCCTCTTAAAGTGAACCCAAACTTAATGTCAGTGGTTGAATTATGCATGTATCCACCAATTACATTACTCTTGTACCTTCTACCTGATGGTAGCAGTGAGAAAAGGACTTGGGTTGGGTGGTGGGGGTGTCTGTGATGGATACCAAGGCAATGATGCAGCCAGTCGATACAGTCTCCACTATGCATCTATAGAAGTTTGCCAAAGATTTAGATGTCATGCCGAATCTCCGCAAACTGTGATATACAGTAATCTTATGTGTTTGTAGTGTGCTGCTGCCACTAAATAACACTGTCATACAGTATATGACAGCGATAATAAAACTGATTCTCGTTCAGGTGGCCCTTGCTTATACAAATAGGACACTCAACCCTTTGAAGCTGCTCTGGTGGTTGACATCTGTCGGTCTCAAAGGACAATGAGTGATGTCCAGTAGGTCCAACTCCCTTGAAGAAACCATATTGACTACAGCCTATTTCATCACGTGCCTCCAAATAACCCGAAATCACATCCTTAACAATCAACTCCAACATCTTCCCAGCCACTGAGGTGAGGCTAACTGGCCTATAATTTCCTTTCTTCTACCTCTCTCCCTTTTGAAGAGTAGAGTGACATTTGCAATTTTCCTTTCCTCCATGCCAGAATCCATTGACTCTTGAAAAATCATTACCCCTGCCTCCACAGTCTCTTCAGCCACCTCTTTCAGAACCCTGGGGTGTAGTTCATCTTGTCTAGATGACTTATCGAGCTTCAGACCTTTCAGTTTCCCAAGTACCTTCTCCCTAGTGTGTTGGCGCATGGCCAAGTGGTTAAGGCGTTTGTCTAGTGATCTGAAGGTCGCTAGTTTGAGCCTTGGCTGATGCTGTGTGTGTGTCCTTGAGCAAGGCACTTAACCACACATTGCTCTGCGACGACACTGGTACCAAACTGTATGGGTCCTAATGCCTTTCCCTTGGACCACATCGGTGGTGTGGAGAGGGGAGACTATCAGCTTGGGCAACTGCCGGTCTTCCATAAAAAAAAAATCTTGCCCAGGCTTGCGCCCTGGAAATTTTCCAAGGTGCAAGTCCATGGTCTATCAAGATTAACAGAGGCAACTTTACTAATGGCAACTTCACGGACTTCTACCCCCTGACATTCTCGAACTTCTGGCATATCGACCATTTCCATGTCCCCTGTAGTAGATCTCCAGCATCATTTTCCAGCAGTCCTGTATGAGCACAGATTTTGTAGATTTTGCTGCATTTATTATCCATTCCTGCTTCTCCACCAGTTGTGTTGCTTCCCTTATTTCACACTTAGTTAATAATTAACCACCTTGTTGAGACAATGGAATTGTGTGTAGAGCAGGCCAATTGATACCAAGAATTTTTATCTCCTACTGGACATTAATGAACCAGTTAGGTGATTAATGACAGTCCAGTAGTTCCAGAGATTCAACGTACACTTATAATCAAATTATGTATGCAGTTTCCAACCCTGAGTGTTGTCTTCACCACAGACAGCCACGAAACAAGGAAAACCATGGATTCCCTTAAAAGGTAAACATCAACTCCCTACAAGCAAATTATAATCATGCTAGTGGCAACAAAAAAACACAACTGAAAAATACAAAACGGAAAGAGTCCACAAGTTTAGCACCAATGTACCACTTACTAAGCCTGACTGCTACATCTTGGGGATGTGGGAAGAAACCAGAGCACCCAGAGGAAATCTGTAAGGCACGCACAGAATGCTGGAGGAACTCAGCAGGTCAGGCAGCATCTGTGGAAATGAATAATCAATCAACATCCATGCAGTCATGGGGAAAACGTACAATTCCTTATGGGCAGCGGGACAATTGATCCCCAGTGTTCTGATCGCTGTTGATGTGAAGCGTTACGCCAATCACAATGCTGTAGAAGTGAAGTGTGTTCCCAAATGAACCACAGATTGACATTGTTGTGGTTGCTTGCCTGTAGCTATAATAAGACCTAAAGCCAGGAGACAGAAAAAATCTGGAACTTGAAATATCCCATTATTCAGTGATACCACGGAACAACAACACTTAAAACTCAACTGTACATCCCAAACCATGGCTAATAAATGGTTTACTCAAAGGACATTCAACATACTAATTGGAGCAACGATTAATGAGTGAGAGTCAGCCTTAGATTGGTTGTCAGCTGGCCAATAGGCATTTGTTGTTTCGGCTCACCATAACAGATATCAGAGGAGAAAGTGGAGAGGAAAACCAAGGCAGTAACTCATGCCAAAGAGATAATTGGAAATGATACAATCGCAGTAAAATGGCACTGGTGAACGTGCGTGACAACTTACTGGTGGTTCCCAAGCAAGAAATACAACTACAGTAAATACTTTATTAATACCACTTCCGTAAAGCCATTATGACAGACAATCTCCGGGAACAAAGAAGAGGCGAGACTGACTTGAGGATCAAGCCGTGTGGGTGCGATGCAAAGTTGGAGAGACAAGTTCGGTGAGAAGTGGGGAGCGAGGTCAAGGCATGTTCAAGAGAGAGTCAGAGTGTGTGAAGCGGGGCAAGTCGGAGCAAAGGAGCTTTGGAGCCCTTCCTCTGAAACCAAGAGCAAGGTCTGATCAATCTAAGCACCGGGTCGACTTGGAAAGATTGGGCAACGGGCCAGAACATGGCAGCAGGGTCCAGGCCCAGAGCATGTCGATGTGGCAGGGCCTGGGTCTTAGAGGGAGGAATGGCCTGATGTTTGGATGATTTGCCCGATGGATTGAAAAGGTAGGATTTCAGGAGCAGAGGCAAGGGTCGGGCCGGTTCTGCTCGCTGCTCTGTGACATTTTGCTCCGCTGTGTGTGTTGAACCGAGGCTGAACTACAGGCCTGCTCCGGCTGCTCTGGGCTTCGTATCTATGGGCTCACTTTCATTCTGAATTCAGTTTGCTGGCTTTTATTGTTTGCATGATTTGTGGGTTTTTTTCTCTCTCTCTGCACATTGGGTGTATTTTGGTCTTCTTTTTCACGGGTACTTTTAGGTTTCTTGTTTCATGGCTGCCTATAAGAAGACAAATCTCAAGGTTGTATATTGTTTATATACTTTGATAATAAATGTACTTTGAACTTTGATGATATCTATGCCTTTCAATGGCCCACACCCTGACTGTTAGGGTCAATTGGTTGAGTCCAACTAACTTGTGAGTGTTGTGACCGTGAATGAAGTCACCAGAGAGACATTGAAGCTGGTAGATATAAAAGTCTTTATTCAGCGATACAAGCAGGCATCATACTGGAGACACTCTTGGAAGAAGAGGCCTCCTAAACGCAAAGTACACCTCATTTTTATACCCTTGAGATCAATGGTAATGCAATACAGTTTCAATAGCTACAATGACACTGTCTCCTGCAATGCTTTGGGTTGACAATGCTTTGGGTTGAGTTACTATTATTTATTGTACTGCCTGCATTGTTCTGTGCACTTCATGCAGTCCTGTGTAGGTCTGTAATCTAGTGTGGTTTTTTGTGTTGTTTTACGTGTTTCAGTGTAGCTTTTGTATTGTTTCATGTAGCACCATGGTCCTGAAAAACGTTGTCTCATTTTTACCGTGTACTGCACCAGCAGTTATGGTCGAAATGGCAATAAAAAGTGACTTGACTTGACTTGACTTGTGCATATAATTTTCAAACACTTAGATCATTACAGCAACACCATAGACACCATAGAATGAATGTTAATCACCAATGTCTCTGAGCTGCATTCATGCAAATGCAGACATCTCAAGTCAGTGGGTGTTTGCTGGTTTGCCATCGACCCCAGTCTGCAGCTCCAGGAAGTCTATTGTCCTGAACCACATTTTAAATTCAATTTACAGACCACATTCAGATCTGAATACTGGTTTCTGTTGAAATTAATATTTGCTATATTCCGTAACTCCAGAAGTCGCCCTGACAGTGAGCTCAGTGGATATTTGAGGCTCTGCAGTTTGATAAACAAAGTTTTTGTTGCAAAAACATAATTAGGCCAAGCTCGTAAATTTCTTCCAGTTACTGTAGAACATATGGACAGTTTGATCTTCAGAAAAGATGACGTGTAGAATTTGCAATGAATGTCAAAGACACCACAATAACAACTAATAATATAAAAAAATTTAACACTGAGATTGAACATTTAATTGGTTGTGCATGTAATGAAACTGCCTTTCAAGCAATAAATCTTTTTTCTAAGATGTTGCTCTTTCCAAGTACACTTAAACTTCTACATTGAAGAAAAACTTAACGCATTGGTCAGAACACATTGGGAGCATTGAGAGCATTTTTGAGCCCCTTATCTAAGAAAGAACATGCCAGAATTAGAGAAGATCCAGAAGAACAAGAATGATCCCAAGAATGATGAGGTTAACTAATGAGGACCATTTGCTGGCTCTGGGCCTGTACTCACTGAGGTTTAGAAGAATGCCATGGGGTTCAATAATTCAATGCTTCCCTTTAATATCAGAGCTTGTGTACAGTATACAACCTGAAATTCTTACTCTCTGCATACATTCACAAAAACAGAAGAAAACCCCAAAGAATGAATGACAGAAATATGTTAGATTCCCAAAGCCCCCCTCTACCCCCTCTTTTGCACAAACAACAGCAAGGCATCAACCATCCCCCCTCCCTCCCCCACTGTTTTCAGCAAGAAGCATCAGCACCCACCACCTACAAGCAAGCAATAGCAAAGCCCCCAAAGAGAGATCATGATCTGCGGTCTAACAAAAGCGATTGTTCACCCAAAAAATCATCACACCACAGGCTCTCTCCCTCTCTCTCTCATACTAACAAGGGACAGGGAGGTGTCACCGCAGCGAGAGGGGAGACCAACAAAACGGTCGCTATTACGATGTTACAGTCTGCTGTGTCACTTTTATCCCTAGTTTCTCTGACTCCAGAATTGGCAGCAAACTCCCCCCTCCCCCACCATTGAGAGAAGGAGAGAGACCAATCGCCAAAGTACAGCCGAACCGCTGTTTGCGATATTCTGTTTCTCCTGTGGTGCTTCAGTCGGAAACACCGGCATGGAATCGCCTCATCCACAGGGCTGCAGGGCCTCACTCCGAAGGCTCGTGTCTTCCAAGCCCCGTCCTAGGAATATCAATAAACAGCTGGTTGGCAAGCTCTGGGAGCAGGAACCAGCGCCTTGACAAACCACAGTTTGGGTGCAGCTGTAGATCACAGACTCCGACAGAACCCCATCCGCCTTGAAAAGGGAAAAAGTGAAGAAATTAAAGCTGTTTCACAGATGAGCTGGAAGAAGCTACCCTCTGGTGACATCTTAGCTTCTCCTCCCTCCTCATCGAAACTTATTCTGGTTGAAACATATTGAATATTAAAAGGCACAGATAGTGCGGATATAGAGCAGATTTTTCCTATAGTGGGCGTGTCTAAAAGCCGAGGGCACAGTCTCCGAATAGGAGGACGTCCCTTTAGAACAGAGTTCAGGAGGAATTTCTTTAGCCGGAGAACGGTAAATTTATGAAACTCATTGCCACATGTGGCAATTAAGGCCAAGTCATTGGGTATATTCAAAGTGGTAGTTGATAGGTTCTTAATTAGTCAGGGTGTCAATGGTGATGTGAAGAAGGCAGGGGAATGGGGTTGAGGGGGATAATTAATCAGCCAAGGCTGAATAGCAGAGACCACTCTATGAGCCGAAATGCCTAATTCTGCTCTTGTGTCTTATGGTCTTACTTAGCTCACCCTTCCCCGGCCCCTCCAGTCCCTCTTGTAAATTCCTGCCAATTAGTCTCATGCTAAATTTGTGAAAGCAGTCCTCTCTGTTTGAAAGCTACACAAATGTAAAAAACACAAATCTCTACTGTTGATGTTGACAAGACAGCTTTATGCAGATATAGTGCAAGAAGAAATTATTCAGCGTCCAGGTGCATTGTACCTATTTCCTGATATTCTGATGCAGGGTCTCGATATGAAACGTTGACCTTCACGGTTGGTGTTTGGCTCTTAGAGTTCCTCAGGCAGTTCGCATTTTGTACCTGTAGATATTTTTTTGAAGGTAGAAATACGTGTAGACATGGTAAATGAGGAAATATATTTGTAGCTCAGATCTTTATGAACTTGTAATTTTTGTAAAAAGTAATGTGACAAATTGGAACCTATAAAATCCCAGGGTGCTTTGCTGTTTCACTGGTTTGGATGTGAGGCTTACAAGTCTGTGTGTGTTTTATGGTAGGAAGCTGTGTGCATGTTGTATGACAGGAAGGTGTGTGTTTTATGGTAGGAAGCTGTGTGCATGTTTTATGACAGGAAGGTGTGTGTTTTATGGTAGGAAGCTGTGTGCATGTTTTATGACAGGAAGGTGTGTGTTTTATGATGGTAGGGATGTTTTGACAACAGAGGTAAACAGGATACAGCTTCTAAAGAACAAAGGTCAAAACAAGATAAAAGAGAAATGTTATGGAATGGAGCAACCTAATTATTGTTCTCTGTAAAAAAAAAATATCATAGTGCTTTGTTTGAGATATAAGGTTGCAGCTATTTCTAGATGATAACTTGCCTGGAGATAGATTTCCCTTGCATGTGAAATAGTAAATGCACTACAATATAATCCACTCTGAATTCCTTGTAGTTTGTGTCTGTATATTAGAAGTGATAGGTGAATGGTACACAACATAAATCAAAGTCAATTTACATGATCAATATTGTGTGATTTTGACTGGGGGTGGACCGGCCCTGTGGCCTGCAGTTAACGGACAACACAATGCGAGATTGAACTGAGCTGAATTGAACATTCATGGACTGTCTTGATAACTTCATAGTTTGACGTTTTATATTCTGTATTTCTTAATGTTCATTTTTACCGGGTTTTTTCTGCCCATTGGATGTTTGTTGCTTTTCTTTGATCAGGCTCCATGGTGTTTCGTTGTTTCGTGGTTGTCTGTGGGGAAGATAAATCTCAAGGTTGTATACTACACACATATTTTCATAATAAATGTACTTTGAATCTTGAATGAACCTTTGAATGTATTTGCATAAATATGTTGGATCTGGTTAATCTGAAATATCAGAAAACTGACAAGCAGCACAGAATTCTTTAAGAAGGTATAAATCGTAGGCAAATCAGAGGAGTAGTCTTTCTGTCAAATCCATTTGAAACTGGGTTTAACTGATTTAAAAAAAAAGAAAAACGGCAATTACTTAAGCAGCTGAGTTTGCACGTTGCCCAAATCTGTTTGAATCATTTCCCCAACTATTTGCCATTCCATCCCGTTTGCAAGGTTCTACATTTAGAAATCAAAGATACCAAAAATACTACATTTCATTTAAAACTAAGCACATTTGCAAGCACTCGATGCACTTTTATGCATATTATCAGAAGTATAATCCTGGCAGATTAGCTCTTTTACAATTCTGGTGATTCCTATCACTGTGTGGCAGCTTGCTGTGCCCGGAGGGTAAGCCTGTGCATTCGAGTGGTGTCTTTCTCTTTCCATGCTTTTAGAGGATGTTAACGAGGTTCTGCGTTTATGGATTGTGGGCTTCTTCAGTCTTAAGGTTTTGATATTCTTTGTTTTCACTCATACTTTCTCATTTCTTTTGTGCGAGGGTTTGAGGGGGTTGATGTTCTTGTTGCCTTTTGTTAGTTTTTCTTTGTGAGGGGAGAGGGGTTTGGAGGATCGATGATCTTGTTGTGTTTTGTGCTGGGAAGAGGGGTGTTTGGGGTCAATATTCTTCTTGCATTTTGTGCGGAGGAGGGGGGGGTTCAGGGTCGATGTTCTTGTTTCATTCTTTTTTCTTGTGTTGGGGGTGGGGGCTTGAGGGATTGATGGTCATGTCGCTGTTCTTTTTTGTGAAGGGGGATGGGTTTGCAGCTTCCCCTTGAGGGACTTCCACGGTTTTTGTTTGTTTCGTGGCTGTCTGGAGAAGACGAATCTCAGAGTTGTATACTGCACGCGTACTTTGATAATAAATTACCTTTGAACCTTTGATTCCTGTCATACCGAATGTTCAATTTCTTTAAAGGGGACAGGTCCTTTTTAACCAATTAGCGAGCATGTCGTGTGTCCTGCTAAAACCATAAAAACATTTTGCGGAAAAGATATGCTGTATTGCAGCTCCAATGGCACCACCGGAATACCAAGTCAGTTTTCTTCATGAACTATACTGGAAGAAAAGGACTTGCATTTATATAGCATCTTACACATCCTCACAAAGGCATAGTAGTTGTGTGTCCCAAACTCAAGAGAATCTTCAGATGCTGGAAACCCAAAACAACATATACAAAATACTGGAGGAACTCAGCGAGTCAGGCAGCAACCATGGAAATGAATAAGAAATTGATGTTTCAGGCCAGGACCCATCTTCAGGACTGAGAAGGAAGGGGGAAGACACCAGAATAAAAAGGGCAGGGGAGGGGAAGGAGGCTCTCTAGAGGTGGTAGGTGAAGCCAGATGGGTTGGAAAACTGAAGGGCCGGAGAGGAAGAAATCTGATATGATAGGAGAGTGGACATAGAAGAACGGGAAGGAGAAGGGGACTCAGGGGGAGGTGATAGACAGGTGAGAAGATGGAAGAGGCTGGAGTGGGGAGTACAATAAGGAGGGGGGGGGAATTTTTTTGCCGGAAGGAGAAATCGATATTCATGCCATCAAGTTTGAGGCTACCTAGATGGGATATAAGGTATTGCTTCTCTACCGTGAGGGCAGCCTCATCTTGGCACCAGAGGAGGCCATGGACATGTCGGAACAGGAATGGGAATGGGAATTAAAATGTTTAGCCACTTCCTGTCTTTGGCAGATGGAGCAGAGGTGCATTTTGGGTGTTTTGCAGTGATACTCAAGTCAAGCCTGATGTTCTGCTCAGAGGTTATCTATTGGTGGGTCCCCAAGTGGCTTTAGAATCCAATCCAGGATCCATTTATTCTAGTGCAGCCCAGGATATTAGGATGATTTCCTTAATCGACAAATCCTGTGCATGATTGTGTTTAACATGGGGAGACTGATATTCGGGCAGCCATCCCCGGTCTATGACAGACCAGGGTCAGGGTGCAGTGGCATGGAATCCAAACTGACTCGGGACCCTTCACTGTGTTGTGATGCGTCGTCATCTTCCACCAGCTCCATCGCTGGATCGCTCCTTGTCTGCAATCTTCCACTTGACCCCACCACCATGGGTAGCCCTATCCAGGAGCTAAGCGCCAGATGGGTAAACTCCAAATGGCATCACTCTCAGGATCTCAGGAACTCACAAGCCTCTCCACTACGATATGGTAGCGGTCCTTGCGGAAGCCTCACAAGTCGCTTCATAGACAATGCAGCCTCTGATTTAACCCTAGCCTAATCATGGGAAAATTAACCACGACCAATTAGCCTACCAACCAGGAAACCAGAGCACCTGGAGGAAACACACACGGTCACGTGGAGAGCGTTTAAACTCCTTACAGGACCGTGGCGGGAATTGAACCCGGGTTGCTGGTACCATAAACTGTTATGCTAGCCACTAGGCTACCATGCCACTGGATCGCATAAACTCATAAGCCTCTCAACCAAGACAAGGTGATGATGCCTGGAGAAGCTTTACAAAGCACTTCATAGACAATGCAATATTTTTCAAATGCAATTAGAGTCATTGAGCCTTGGAAGCAGGCCTTTTTGACCCAATTGCGTTACCCAGTGTGCTAGTCACGTCAACCTGCGTTTGGCCCATTATCATCTAAACCTCTCCTATCCATGTATTTTTCTAGATGACATTTATACTTTGAACTCTGAACTTCAACGTGCCCACTTTGAGCACTAAATTTGGCATCTCATTCCAAATACAGGCCACTCTTTGTGTTGAAGATGTTACGTTTAAGTCTCTTGTCTCTGATCTTAAACCTGTGCCCACTGGTTTTAGCGGCCTTGCCCTGAGAAAGGGACTATATGCTTTCATTCTGGCTTTATCCCTATTGATATTATATACCTCTGTCAGATCATCACCTAATCTCCTCCATTCCAGGCCATATTTTGATAAATATTTTATGTATTCTTGTTCGTTTAACATCATCTTTTCTATAGCAGCATTATCAGAACTGTAAACAATACTCCAAGTGTGGCGTTAACACATCTTACTGAATCTCGTCTGGGTAATGCTGGGTCTGGCTCTTTGGCTGTGAACTCACTTTCAGGGACTCTGTGTGGCTAATGTTCTGTGTAGTCTTTGTTTACGTTTTTATTGTTTGCCCGATTTGTTCTTTTTATTCACACATTGGTGTTTTGCTCTTCGTCTCATTCTCGATATTTATTGCTGATATTGGTCCATGGCATGAAAAAGGTTGGGTACCCTTGGCCCAGATGGTCAAGTCTCTGATACTCTAGGGTTTGCACCTACATCACAAGTTTGGGGGTTCCAGTGTGCTACTCAATCAGCCTCAACTGACAGTGCAGTCAGATTCCAAGTCAAATGAAGTATAGTGTCATGTGGTTTAAATTTCATATGACATGCATATCAGTCACTCCCCACCCCAAACTATCCCCTTGCACCCCCATCCCACACCCCAAGCCCACTAACTCCATCCCCAGGCTGCATTTTGGCCTAGCAGTGGAGCATAGGCCTGGAGTCTCCCCTGCAGCCAGGCCCCATATTCAGGCCAGCCACATGAGGCACGAGCGAGGCAGTCACCAGGCAGTGCAGATGTGGGCGGTAGCCCTGCTCTGAGGAGGTCTGCGACCCCGCTGACTTCACCACCATGTCAAACATAGCCAGCCCCTCGCCCACCGCTGAGGCAACAAACCTCGCTGCCACATTCTGGCTCTCTGGCTGTACCTTCCTCTGCCTCGAGTCGGCTCCCAACCCTGCTCCGAGGATGGAGATGAGGACCAGGGCCCTGCTACAAAGCCTCTGGGCGGCTTGCAGCAGCATCACAGGCACGTAGGTACAGACAGCACACAGAATATAAATCAGACATAATCCTGTTGGAGCTGGAATGTGTGGCAACACTTGCAGACTGCCCCTAGCACCACCTTGGGTGCGTTGGTTGTGAACGCAAACAATGCATTTCACTCTATGTTTTGATGTATGGCGTGTCCATGGAGGGAAGAACGTCCGGCGAAGGGGTTTTTGTGTCCATTTTGGGGCATCTCACTCACCTTTGGTCCCCACCGGATACTCAGCTCTCAAGTAGCTGTTTGCATGCGACAGCGGCCACACCCCAGTGCACCGTTTTGACAGGTAGGCTAAAGCAGGTGAGGGTAGCCAGCGGCCTTGTGCCCCGGTGAGACAGGGGCATGCTTGTTCCAGCAGGCAAGGTCAACTCCGGCGGCTGGGCAGATGAGATCTACAATGAGATCCAACAGCCAGGAAGGCGGTTTTGCAAGACTCCACGGAGAGCGGAGGGCATGAAAAGGCACAGAAGACGTCACGGTCATCAATTGCAACCAAGAAAGACCCCAGTCTGTGACGCGTGTTTGTAATACTGGACCCGGACTCCTGAGGTCGAGAGAGTGGAATTGCCCCAGTGCAAAGGCCTTTCCTCTTTAAAAACTCTCCCACACAGGTTTCCTATCATCGTTGTCATGACCAAAGCCACCATGTTTGATGTACATATGATAAATAAATCTGAATCTAAATGATTGCATAAATTATACAAGACAATGAACAGCGAAGTAAAGGCTGTGCAAAGGGAGATGTTAGTTCAACAAAAGACATAAGTCCATGGTAGTGCAAGAGGAGGTTTGTAGTCGAACTACTGGGTAGGGTTATGATTGTGTAGGTTGGTTCATGAACCTGATGGCAGTAGAAAAGTACCTATTAGGGAGTATTCTAGAGATATGCAATATAGCAAATATTAATTTCAACAGCAACCAGACATCAGATCTGAATATGGATTGTAGATTGAATTTAAAATGCAGCTCTGAACAATGGTCCTCCTGGAGCTGCAGTCTGGGGTTGATTGCACTGCAAGAAACATCCCATTGACCTGAGATGTAGCTGAGGAGATAATGGTGATTAACATTTGATCTAGGGTGTCTGGAGTGTTGGCATGAAGATCTAGGTGATTGAAAATTATATGGAATTTAAATGAAGAATTGTCAACTCGAAGTATTGAAGACTGCCAGTCATGGCCTCCTCCACTGCCACAATGAGGCCACAGTCAATCTGGAGGAACACCACCTTATATTCCATCTGGGTAGCCTCCAACATGATGACATGAACATTGATTTGTTCCAATAATTGACCATTCCTGTTTCCCTCTCACACCTTCTTACCTGCTGTCACCTCCCTCTGGTGCTACTCCCTCTTCCCTTCCTTCCATGGTCTTCTGTCCTCTGCTATCAAATTCCCCCTATCTTAGCCCTTTTATCTCTTTCACCAATCAACTTCCCAGCTCTGTACTTCACCCGCTCCCCCTCTCCCGGACTCACCTATCACCTGCTGCATTGTATTTCTTCCTCCCCTCCCTCAACCTTCTTATTCTGACTTCTTCACTCTTCCTTCCCAGTCCTGATGAAGGGTCTTGAACTGAAACATTGACTGTTTATTCCCATTCATAGACACTGCAGGCCTGCTGAGCTCCTCCAGCATGTTGTGTGTATCACTATTGAAGTAAACTTTGGCATTGTAACTATAGAAACTGTATTGAGTTACCATTGATCTTAAGGGTGTAAAAATGTGATGCACTTTGAGTTTATGGGCCTCTTCTTCCAAGAAGATCTCCAGTATGTTTCCTGCTTGTTTGGATGAATAAAGACTTCTATATCTACCAGCTTTAGTAACTCTCCAGAGACTTTCTTCACAGTCATAATAGTAGCTGTTTCTGAACTTACTGGAGTGAGACGTCAGGCTTCTGTACTTCCTGCCCAACGCTAGTAGTATGATCCAGGTGGCAGGAATCCTTCTTGTTGGATGCCACCTTCCTGAGTCAGTGTGAAGATCCAATTATTCTTGCTGACCCTCCCTTAATCCATAAACACTGCATAGCAATGTCTGAAGAATTATGCGAAGTGGCGGCACAAATCTTTCTATCCATCTGCCAACTACGCCTCGAATCATTTTAACAGCTGGTGCTGTGAAATGAGAAGGCGGAGCAGTGAGAAAATGGGTCATTTTTTTTCTGAGTTTGAGGATTATGTGATCCTCTGAGCTATCTTCCCTGTGACAAGAGAACAGCTCCATTTCCTTCAGCACTTTCTCCCACTTTATTGTCGAGCAGCTTGTCCTAACAGGCAAGTTAATGCTGAGAGGGAACGCTTTCACATGGATATTGTGCTTTTGTGTAAACGTGTAAAAGCTCTGTGGGGGATACATCAGCTCAATTAGCTGCTTCAGACTAAATTAGCACAACTCGCCATCTAAAAATACCTTAGCTAGCATCTTCTGTCCACAACCATTCTAACTGGTTTATATTAGTTCAAAGATAGCAAATTTAGTCAAGAAAGCACAGCAGCATCTCTACTCCTTGAGGAGATTGAGGTGAGCAGGGATCCCCAACTCCCAATTCCAACCAATTTTTGCAGGAGCACCATTGTGAGTGTCCCGTTCAGCTGCGTCACCATCTGGTACGGGAATTGCAAGGCAACTGACCACAAGGCCTTACAAAAGATTGTGAGAGCTGCTGAGAGGATCATTTGGGTCTCTCTCCCACCCATCTGAGATATTCATCAGGAGTCTCGTATACGCAGCGCATTTAGCATTGTCAAGGTCCCCTCCCACCCATCCCACAATCCCTTTGATCCCCTACCATCAGTCAGGAAGTATCATAGCATTAGGAGAAGGGCTATAAGGATGTGAAACAGCTTCTTCCCCCAGGCCGTGAGACTCCTGAACTCCCTGCCACCTCCCAGGTCTCATCCCCAGGAGCATTGTACCGTTTGCTTTTTAATTTGTGTTGTCAATGCTAAATGTCCATCTTTTGGATGTTATTATTTGTTAATTTATCTGTGGTAATGTCACTTTATGTGTTGTGAGTTATATGCATTGTGTTGTGCACCTTAGTCTTGTGGAACATTGTTTCGTTTAGCCTTATACGTGTGTATACATGGTTGAATGGCAATAATCTTGAGCTTGTAGCATTTTTTCCCCTGGACAATTTTATTCAAAGGTAGGCTCTTTTTCCTAGGTCTCTCTTATATCATATTGCTGTGACAGTGATTACTTTCCCAGCAACCATTGTTCGTGTTGACTTATTCAGCAAGGGGAAATAGTTGAGTAATAAAATAATGAACTCCACCCAATCCTACAAGTAAACAGTCAGTTTTCTGAACTAAAGCTGTTGTTTTTTTTTCGAAAGCACCTCAGGAGAGAACACTGTGGAATCCAGGGAATCTTCTGGAAATATGCCGAAATTCGATCTATTTCCTACTTCGAGATGGTGCTAGTGAACGACACAACCAACGGCGACATCCTGCAGACAGTTCATGAAATTACTTCTTTTTTTTTCAACTATGTTTCTACTACTAAGCTGCGTGCGATTTGAACTTGTGACTTACATCTTGATGGTGCACTTTTGGGCCAATTGAGGGATCTGGCGCTTTGCTGTTTTCAAGGGAGTTGGGTGAGGTTTGGATCATGGAATATGTGGTGAACTACATATACCTGTCTGGACTCGCCCCCTGATGACTGCTCCTGTGGCTCCTCCCACAGACCCCTGTATAAAGGTGATGGAGGTCTGAGCCCGGTCTCTCAGTCTCCAGGATGTAGTATGGTGGTCACTCACTGTTTGTTCCTTCTTCCAGTCAATAAAAGCCGATACCTCGCTTTTACGTCTCAGAGTGAGTTATTGATGGTGCATCAATATACATGATTAATCATGTAACCAGGTGTGTGCAGCCTGGAGGTTTGAAAGCCTGGAGAAGGGGTGTGAGCCCATGATCGACTCCATTGCTTCTCTCTGATTGAGGCGTCGAGCAAAGTTGAAGTCAATGAAGACGAGAGCGGAAGACAGGCGGGTGTTTGGCACTGTCTGCCTGCTTTTGACGGGTCTTCCTCTCCTGCTCACCAGCTGCTTTGGAAGAAAGTGCAGGAGTGGTGCCAGAATTGATTGGCAATGTTGTGGACTCATTTTGGGGGACTTTAAGGTTCATGTTACATGTGTTCCTGGATTCTGGTTACTCTTTTGCTGCTTGTACTGTTTGATTGAGGTGATCCATGCAGACTGGGGCACTTTGGTGTAGGATGACCCTGTGGCCAACAGCGAACTAGAGGCGTGGCACTGAACTAAACCAAACCGGATACTACTGAGCTCCTGGTTTGATGGTTGATATTCCACATGCTGCTCGCTCCCTTTTGCCGTTTCGCAATTTATTCTTTTTTTCGAGCATTAGATATTTGATGGCTTCTCAAGCAAGCTCCATGCTGTTTCTTTGTTTCGTGGTTGCCTGCGGGAAGAGGGATCTCAGAGTTGTATTCCATGAACATACTTTGATAATAAATGTACCTCTCCCTGGAGAGATCAGCAAGAACATTCAGGTTGAAGCATGTAAACTACCACACTTATTCAAAGAGTAACCTGCAGAATTTCATCAGGCGATGCTTATTAAGGAGAGAAAGTCATGCAGAATTTACTCAACATGCATTGAAACACACACACTCACTCACACACTTACACACATACATACACACACCCACACTCACCTTGCCCTCCATCAAAATATCTCAGAAATGACAGCTCAACTGCTCAAACCTCGCTGCATCACAATCGCTCAACCAACAGCAACTTTCAGGAACCTTGACTCAAGAACCACGGAACCATTAAAGACCACTGCATCTCTTCCATTTCATGCACGTCTGCCCTCACCCCATCCTCCCACCACCCTACCAGGGATAGGGCTTCTCTTGTCCTCACCTACCACCCCACCAGCCTCCACGTCCAGCACATAATTCTCTGGAATTATGCCATCTCCAATGGGATCCCACCACTAAGCACTTCTCTCCCTCACCCCCCCCCCCCCCTCCACTTTCTGCTTCCTGCAGGGACTGCTCACTACACAACTCCCATGTCCATTTGCCACTTTCCGCTGACCTCCCTCCTGGCACTTATCCTTGCAAGTAGAGCAAGTGTTATCCCTGCCCCTACAGCTCCTCCCTCACGTCCATTCAGGGCCCCAAACAGTCCTTCCAGGTGAGGTGACATTTCACCTGTGAGTCTGTTGGGGTTAAGTACTGCGTCCTGTGTTCCTGACGTGGCCTCCTGTATGTCGGTGAGACCCAACGTAGATTGAGAGACCACTTCGTTTAGCACCTACGCTCCATCCACCAGAAGAAGTAGGATCTCCCAGTGGCCACCCATTTTAATTCCACTTCCCCATTCCCATTCCAATATGTCAATCCATGGCCTTCTCTACTACCGCGATGAAGCCACACTCAAGTTAGAGGAACAACTTATATTCTGAGTAGTCTCCAACCTGATGACATGAGCATCAATTTCTCAAGCTTCTGGTAATGGCCTTGCCCTCTCCCCCTCCCCCACTTCACCTTTTGCCATCCCCTTTTCCCTCTCGCCTTATCTCCTTTCCTGCCATTGCCTCCCTCTGCTGCTCCTCCCCCCTTTCCCTTCTTCCATGGTTGTCTGTCCTCTCCTATCAGATTCCCCCTTCTCCAGCTGTTTCTCTTGCACCAATCAGCTTCCCAGCTCTTTACTTCACCCCTTCAACTATCACCTTGTATTTCTCCCTCCCTTCCCCCAACCTTTTAAATCTACTCCTCATCCTTTCTTCTCCGGTCCTGCTGAAGGTTCTCAGCCCAAAACGTCGACTGTACACTTTTCCGTAGCTGCTGCCTGGCCTGCTGAGTTCCTCTGGCATTTTGTGTGTGTTGCTACCATTAAAGGCAGCTGACTAAAGCAACGTGGTGTGCAGGATCACCTGTGGAGATTGTGACAAGAACTACATAGGCCAGACAGGACGTAAACTTTCAACTCGTTTATGGGAACACAAACTGGCGGTACGGAGACGTGATCCGCTGTGGCTGATCTCGGTGAATGAAGACCCAGAAAGACACCGCTTTAACTGGGACACTGGGGAGGTTCAGGTACAGGCAAACACGAGGCAGAAATGAGGACTTTTAGAAGACTGGTTCTCTTCTGATAACTCCATAAACAAACATATTGGAATTGATGCCATCTACGAACCCCTCAGAACCAATGAAATGTGAGCCAATAGAGTTCAAGGGTCAACTGGAAGGGGTGGCCAATCAGATCTGAGACAAGCGACTGTGGGGGGGAGGGGGTGCTATATAAGCACGAGCCCTCCCAGAGAGTAACATCAACAACTGAGCATTGAAAATGTCACCTCGACTGGTGATGAAAACGTCAGCAAGCTTGGTGAACACCACCACATCAAATACATTCACATCTAACACTGTGACCACATTGATTATGCTACACATTGCATCGTGCATCACAAAGAAAAATTGCGTCAGCAACTCTGTCAAACTTAATCATTTCATGAGTGAACTTTAGAATCTTGTTTGCTTGTCTTAAAGTTCATCTGCTTTTCAAAATATTAAGGCAGAAGTTGTGCTTCCATTGTAAAAAAAATCATTTTTATTGTTTTGTCAAAGACTTGTCTGTAAAGGGAAAATCTGTGGTCTTGGTCCTTCTGATATATGGATAGCTAGATAGATAGATAGATATGATGATGAGGCGTCAGTCAGTCAGGGTCAACCATGGAAGTTGGGTCCTAGCTGTCTAGATACCCAAGGCAGGGTAGTACAATATGGAGAGCAAGCTGGTCCCCCTCTCCACGCATTTGATGAATCCAAAGGAATGGCAGAGACCGATACATTTTGGTACCAGGATGTTGCAGGAGTTGCCAGTCAGCGTTGAACTCAATGTACGACGGCCTGAGGGACTCCAGCTCCGGATTTTCCCTCAGGGTTCACTCCCGTAGCCTTCCCTATGAGTGGGTACAGCTGCAAGGCAGCTGGGGTTAGAGATCAGAGTTTTCCTTCTCCTAGATGAGCTGCCAACCATGGCTGACGAGCCCCATCTGCCCGAAGTGACTGGTTTTAAGGTGCCAGTAACTTGTCTATGTTCACTGAGGGTGGGTGCACTCCACCGGGGGCACTGTGGTGCAGCATCCAGGCTGGAGTTGGTGCTGTCCCCCATTGTTCACTCGGCAGAAGGCCCGCTCCATTGTGGTTGCCTGCAGATTTCTGCAGTGTTGTTTGGCTCGAGTTTGGTCTCTTTTATTGCGTCGCTGTACCTTTCTATCTTATACATGTTATGTGTACTTTGTGTTGTGTGTGAGTGTTGGTACTGTGTTTTGCACCTTGGCCCTGGAGTGACCCTACCTCATTTGGTTGTATTCATGGCGCTTCATGTATGGTTGAATGACAATTAAACTTGAATTGAAACAGAAGATTTAATTGAAAAAGTAAAAGAATGCATAATCTCTCAATCTAGCCAATGAGATGATGGGGTATTTCTCTCAAGAAACCTACGTGCCCCATGATCTCCAAGAGGTCATCCATTCCAATGCGATATTTCCCATTCCCATTCCAACATGTCTGCCTCATTTTCCTCTGCTGCCACGATGAGGCCACACTCAGGTTGGAGGAGCAACACCTCATATTCCGTCTGGGTTGCATCCAACCTAATGGCATAAGCATCAATTTCTCCAACTTCTGATAATCTCTACCCCACCTTTTTTCCATTCCCCATTCTGACTCCCCTTTTACCCTTTCTCTTCACCTTACTCCCTCTGGTGTCCCTCCTCCTTCCCATTCTTCCATAGTCCACTTTCCTCTCATATCAGATTCCTTTTTCTTCAACTCTACCTCTTCCAGCCATCACCTCCCAGCTTCTTAATTCATCACCCCCCTCCTACCCACACATCTTCCACCTCATCTGGTCTCACCTGCTGGCTTGTACTGTTTCCCTCCTCCCTCCCCACCTTCTTATTCGGGCTTCTATCCCCTTCCTTTCCAGTTCTGATGAAGGGTCTCAGCTTGAAACATCAACTCTTTTTCCCTTCCAGAGGTACTGACTGACTTGCTGAGTTCCTCCAACATTTTGTGTATGCATTGATCAAGATCTCCAGCATCTGCAGAATCTCTTGTATACATGTCCAGGTCAATATGCTTGTTAATAGGGTCTTCCATTGAGAACTAATCTTCTAAGAATTCTCTTGATTTCTTGTTTTGTTCTTCTGCAGGATTTCTCAGATGAACTTGCATCCTTCTTCATCTTCATGTGCTGTGATGAGTGACAGAGGATCATGTCTCCTTACAGCTAGCTGCAGTTCATATAGACTCGTGGATAGTTTTCTCCCCATCTGTCCTACATAGTGTTTGGGACAATTTCCATGCTGGATTTGGGATATTATGTTTATTCTCTTCATGTGGCCTGAGGATCTTTGGATCTCAAGATGGTTCCGCTGGGTTTGTGTGTTACCATTATTCTGTGTGGTTGGAGCTGTCTTGCTATCATCTCAGAAATACCTCTGATGTATGGTAGGATTATCCTCTTTCTTTTCTGTTCAGTACAAGTTAAAAGGTTGGTTCTCCCGACGAGATGCCTTCTGATCAAGCTTTTTGGATCACCATTGAGTATGAATACTTTGAAAAGGTGATTTTCTTCTTTCTTCCTGAGGTCCACACTACGGCAGTGTTTTTCGATCCAGTTGAATAGTTGTTGTTCCTTTTCACGCCTTGTGGCCTATCAGGCAGCACTTTTGCCATTTCCTTGGCATTTGTCTGTTTTTTTACGGGGCCGAGTCACTAGCTCGACACTCAACTCAGTATGGATGGAGAGCATGCAAGGAGCCGGCTGGAATCGAACCTGGGACCACTCACCTCGAAGGCCGGTGCCGATGCCAGAACACCACCGCCTGGCCAGTTGAATGGTGTTTGGATGCAACCTCACTTATGGCAGTGGGGGTGGTGGCTGCGATAACAGAGGGCTCATCCCATATTAATTTCTTTCCGTTAAACCGATGTTTTCCAAGCTTCCAAACGTTTGAGACCTAAACTCCAGGCTCAGCGAACAACCCCACAAGCAAGCAGCCGACGCAAGCTACAAATCTTCTCTTCGCTTTCCAGTTAGGGTTAAATAGGTGGGTTGCCGGGTGACGCGCTCGCTCGCTGAGCCGGAAAAGCCTGTTCCTCACTGTATCTCTAAATAAATAAACATTTTATCATTGTTTGGAAATATGCCCATTGAAATCAGTTTTATAGAGACATTTGGAACTTCCCACATGGAAGAGAAAGCTGTTATCGCCTTTTTTTTTGAGTGACTCAATCACATTTTCACGGAACACAATAACAGCAGTAATGTGGCTGCTTTCGGTGGCATGCAGATGATCACTGCTGTTATTTCTGAACCGTTTCTGCTCTCACACACGGTCTGTGATGTTAATCTCAGTCTTCCTTGTCACAATTGATTCACTGTGTCAAAAACAACTTCTTCACTCTGTGAAGGAGCTTAAGGTATGAGACGATACTTGACTGGAAGACAAACATCCACTCTTAACAAGAGTGCAATTTACTTATTCTAGGATTGCTGATGCTGGAATTTATGGCCTGTGACAAATGCTCCTTAATTCACTAGCCCAGACCACTTCAGACTGTTGACCTCTGGCTCCAGACAAACTTGCATCGGTCAACTAGCTTAGATTGGATAAATGACTCAGATGATGAGATACATCCTAGGGTGTGCTGGGGCACATTGTCATTGATGTAACCTGGGGGTCATCGGGTGTTCCAGGTCTTTCAACGTCAGACACTCTCACCCAGGTGACCCGGCCAGGGTTGATCAAGCCCAGCAGCATTAGTCCACGGGTCACACCTCTTGATCCGTAGCCATCTGAGGGCTCACTCAGCAGCCTCTGCGATGGTCCTGATGGCTCATTTCTTTGCAGCCCCGATAACATAAAGGAGAACGTAGGTTCTACACAGTGAGCGCCAGCAATTCCTCTACGCGCCTATAAGTCCGCATTGTGCCCTCCGCCCCTGTCTCTGGCAAGCCAGATACCAGCTCCTGGTATTTGGCTTTCATACGGTCAAGCACCTCCTCAATCCGGTCTTCCCAAGGCACTGCCGGTTCTACCATGCCCACCTGCATCAAGGTTTCAGTCAGAATGACCATGTCAGGCCTCGGGGATGATGATGCGATGAAGTCCGGGAACTTTAATTGCTTGCCAAGACCGACTTTCAGTTGCTAGTCAGGCGCCGTAGCGAGCGAGCCTGCTGGTGATCTGGGCCGAGGCTCTGGTTGCTCTCCAGCTTTGACAAGGCTATGGGCTTTCTAGGTTGGTGGAGGTGTCTACTGATGTTAATGGCCAAGGATAGACCTTCTGGTCATGCAGCCAGCAGTAGTGGCCTTCTCCCAGGGCTTCTGAGCAGCTGCTGAGGTCCCTCTGCCAGGACAGGGAGAATATGATGGTGCCTCACTTTTGCCCCAAGCAAAAAGGTTCGCTGGATGAGACAGGATGTCATACACAGCCTAGATCATGAACTTGATACATTGGTGTTCTGCCTGTCCGATGCTGGACCAGAAGATCTTCTATTTCAGCGCACCTTCCCACCTTGTCCAAGCTCCCTGCTGCCCCATTCTTACCATACTTCATCGACAGCTATCTTAATTAATTGAAAACCAACACTTCATCGTATCAACACTAACATAGAGATAAATTTAAAATTAAAGATTTGAAGATTACCATTATTCGTCACATGTTCAGTACTGCGCAAAAGCCTTAGACTCCCTAGACCTTTTTATATGATTTTAGATATATGCCTGTCCTGTATTGGCCTCATCAACCACCAGCGAACCTGCAGCAGACATGGGCAGGCCCCTTCCTAAATCTTTGTTCGCGAAGTCAAGCCAAGATCAGATATATGGTCTTCACGAAGCCTTGATCTCAACATCATCAAGGCTGTCTGGGATTATTTGGAGAGACAGAAGCAAGTGTTACAACCAAAGTCTGCAGAAGAACTGTAGCAAGCTCTTGGAACAACCGACCAACCATAAGCACGAGAAAGTCTGCAGACACTGGAAATCTAAAGCAACACACACACAAAATGCTGGGAGATCTCAACAGGTCAGGCAGCATCTATAGAAAAGAATGAACACTTAACATTTCAGGCCGAGACCCTTCTTCAGGACTGAGAAGGAAGGGGGAAGATGCCAGAACCTAACAGCTGATTTTCTTATAAAACTGCACGACAGTGGACCTAAGAGAATTGATTCAGTTTTAAAGACAACAGGTGGTCACACCAGATATTGATTTGATTTAACTTTGTTTTACTATTTACTGCACTTTATAGTACGTTTTCTGATATTTTGAAGCATCTCATTTCATTACTTTTGAAAACATCTTCGCTTTACAGATTTTTTAAAGACTTTTGCATCAAATCAAATCAGTGAGGATAGTACTGGGCAGCCCACAAGTGTCGCCACACTTCAGATGCCAATGTAACATGACCACGACTGATTAATGCTAACCATACCCCCTTTGCGCTCTTTGGAACATGAGAAGAAGAGGGAGCACCCGTAGAAAACTGATGTGGTCTCAGGGAGAACGGTAAACTCCTTGCAGGCAGCAGCAGGAATCGAACCCCCGCTCGTTGTGCTGTGAAGTGAGTGTGTTAACTGCTCAAAAAGATGAGGCCACCTTCAGGGTAGAGGAACAACACCTTATATTCTATCTGGGTAGCCTCCAATCTGATGGCATGAATATTGAATACTCCCTCCGGTAAAACGCCTTACTTTATTCCCCACTGTGGCCTTTTACTTCTTCTCACCTGCCTATCTCCTCCACCTTGGCCCCCTCCTCCTTCCCTTTCTCCTATGGTCCACTTCTCCTCTCCTATCAGATTCCTTCTTCTCCAGCTCTTTAACTTTCCAACCCACCTGGCCTCACCCGTCACCTTCCAGCTAGCATCTTTCCCCTTCCCCCACCTTTTTCTGTTCTGGCATCTTCCCCCTTCCTCCTCTGTCCTGTTGATTGTTTAGTCTTTTCCACAGATGTTGCCTGACCTGCTGAGTTCCTCCAGCGTTCTGTGTGTGTTAACTTGCAACTCCAACTTTGATCTCCTGTTGGACAAACGATTCTTTCTTGCTTCTTCCTGTTCCTGGCATGCAGCACCTCCTGGCTAAAGTTAGTTTCTGGAGTTCATGCCGACTAAACATCCAAAATCCTTCATTACTTGAGTCACAGAATCAGGGAACAGGCCCTCCAACCCAGCTGGTCCATGCAGGTCGAGGTGTGCCATCCAAGCCAGCCTGCATTTGACCCATGACCAAACCTTTCCAATCCATGTACCTGCCCAATTGCCTTTTAAAATTTATTACTGTATCTGCCTCAACTACTTCCTCTGACAATTCTTCATAGATACCACACTTCAGGTAAAGAAGTTGCCCCTCAAACTCCCCTTCAGTTGGCTCAATTTCTTGCCGCTCTCACCGACTGAAGCATCGGGCAAGAGTGAAATCAACAAGGACAAGAATGATGGCGTTAAATGCTATCTGCCGGCTTTTGACCGGTCTCCCTCTCCGCCTCGCTCACTGTTGTCAGAGGAAGGCGCAGGAGTCTTGGGTCTTGGGAAAGGTTTGACCAGCGCAGCTTGTGAATTGGACTTGTTATCATGTTATATGTCTTTCTGGCTTCTAGCCACTCCTTTTTTAGTTGCTATTTTTTGCAATTTTGATCAGGGCGGACTGCAGTCAACGAACAACACGATGCGACATTGAACCAAATGAAACTGAGCATTTCTAGACTTTTCCAAGGACTCTGTGATTTGACGTTTAATATTCTGTGCGTTATTCGCTCACCTTTTGCTGCTTGCACAATTTATTCTTCTCTTTGCACGTTGGGTGCTTTGATGTTTTTCTTTGAATGGGTTCCAAGATGTTTCTTTGTTTCATGGCTTTCTGTGGAAGACAAATCTCAGAATTGTATACTGCATACATACTTTGATAATAAGTGTACCTTGACTTTGAATTGAAACCTTTCTCCTCTTACCTTAAACCTTTACTTTTGATACCCCCATTCCTGGGGGGAAAGACTGTATATTCACATTTTATATGTGCCCCCCCAATGATTTTATTCCTTTTTGTAGTATCACTTCTCACTGATATGTCTTTAAGATTCAGAATTAGGTTTAATATCACTGGCATATGTCATAAAATTTGTCGTCTTTGCAGGAGCTGTACAATGCAATATATAATAATAGAGAAAAAAGTGAATTGAAGTAAATACATATATTTTAAATAGTTAAATTTAATAAGTAGCACAAAAATAAAAATTAAGAAGTCATGAGGTAGTGTTCATAGGTTCAATGTCCATTCAGAAATCAGATGGCAGAGGGGAAGAAGCTGTTCCTGAATCATTGAGTGTGTGCCTTCAGGCTTCTGTACCTCCTCCCTGATGGTAGCAATGAGAAGAGGGCATGTCCTGGGTGATGGGGGTCCTTAATGATGGATGCCACCTTTTTGAGACACCACTCCTTGAAGGTGTCCTGGATACTACAGAGGCTACTGCCCCTGATGGAGCTGAGTAATTTTACAACTTTCTGCAGCTTACTTCAATCTTGTGCAGTAGCCCTCCCCTTCCCCCACCCCCATATGAGACGGTGATGGTTAGAATGCTCTCTGTAGTACATTTGTAGGAATTTTCCAATGAGTAAAGGCCAAGAGCCATCAATCCCTTCTCATAAAATAAGCCTTTCATTCCCGGAATCATTCACATGAACCTCCTCTGAACCCGCTCCAGCGTTCAGAGGTCCATATATAGCTCCCATTGGCATCTTTTTTCACCCTTGCAGTTTCTCCACTTAATATCCCTGCCTCGCTTTTTTTTCTAACACCATGGAGGGGAGGCTGCTTTTTTTGTGTCTGGCTCTCTGCAGTTTCTTGCTGTATTGGGCAGAGCAGTTGCCAAACCAAACTTTGCTGGATGTGATGCTTTTTATGGTGCATTTATAAGAATTGATGATTGTCTATGGGGACATGCCGAATATCTGAGCTTCCTGAGAATGCAAAGGGGCTAATGGCCTTTCTTGGCCACAGTGCCTCGTTACATACCACATGGGTATCTTGTGACTGTCACATGACCATGATGCAATTGAGTATCTGGTGAGCATGATGTAATGGTCTTGTGATGGTGGGGTGATGTATTTTCCCACCAGTGTGAGGTCACATGATATAATTTTCCCACCAGTGTGAGGTCACATGATGGCCTGTTTTCAACAGGTATAAAACAGGGAAAGCCTGCTGTGACGCAGGAGTTTTTGTTGGGACATCGTTTAAATCATCCGTTACTCCGTTACGCTGCATGGTTTTCATGACGCAGTTTTGTTTTAAAGTGGAGCTTTGATTCTTGCTGTAAGGTATATTGTCGTTGTGCCAGCAGTTTTGAAAATCACTGCCAGTTATGTTTGATGTATCTTCTATTTAATTTCAAAGTCTAAGGATTGGAGAGTGAAGATTTACCGAGGTACAGAAACCCGAAGGATCGAGAAAGGTTGGTGTCGTCGGCGGTTTACTACAGGATTGACCTTATCGAATCCTCGTTCAAGGAGGTTGTAACCAGCATCTGAGATAGCCCCTGCATTGTGAAAGCAGAAGGGGTTGGGTGCAGCGTTATTCGTCAAGGGAAGGTCAGTTCCTTCAAGCCGTTTTTATTTCTTTCATTGTGAATCCTTCAGACAAGGCATATTTCGGCTGGAATCAGCAGTAACGTCACATCATCAAGGAATTTGTTACTTCAGGAAAGTCTCTCCTAATTGACTGTGTACATCATTGGGACTTTCGCATTTACCACTTTTAAGAACTGTGTTCGCATTTATCGCTTTCAGAACAGTTCGAGTTGCCGTATAGACGTCAACTTCCAATTAAGTTAGTCATTTGTTTACTTTTCATTTTTTAATAAATGTTTTATTTGTTTATAAAAAAAACCTGTCTCAATTCTATATTCATTGTTGCTGTATTGTAACAGCCTATATAGTTTGATCAAGACAAGCTATTGGTGATGTCCAACTCAAAATCTGTCATCTGAAATAATGTATCCTTGTAACTCTGTCACAGTTTTCATTTGATGACACATCCTTGAATCTTTTTCCATTATCTGCTCACTAACCTCCACCCATGACAGAGCAAGTCATAGTTATACAGCAGGGAAACAGGCCCTTTGGCCCATCTCATCCATGCTGGCTGAGTTGCCCAACCAGCCAGTTCATCTGTCCTTGTGCCTCTGAACCCGTCTTGTTCATGTACGTGTCGAGATTGCTTTTAAGTTTTGCTAACCTACCGGCCTCAGCCGCAGCTTTTTGGCAGCTCATTCCAAATATGCACCACCTGTTAAGCTGCCCTCAATATCCCTTTTAAATCTTTTGCCTCTGATCTTAAACTTATGCTTAAACCTAAGCACCCTGGGGAGAAAGACCATGTGCTTTTACTTTGTCTATGCCCCCTCGTAATCTTATGTACCATGATAGATCACCTCTCAATCATCGACCTTCCAGAGCATTAAGTCTCAGTTTGCACAATTTCTCCTGGTAACGCAGGCTTTGAAGTGCAAGCAACATTGTCGTAGTGAGCACTGGTGATGATTGAACCCCGGTGCGGAGGATTGGCAGACTCTATCACGGTAAGCGCTAACAGCGACTGAACCCAGGTGCGGAGGATTGGCAGACTCTATCACGGTAAGCGCTAACAGCGACTGAACCCAGGTGCGGAGGATTGGCAGACTCTATCACGGTAAGCGCTAACAGCGACTGAACCCAGGTGCGGAGGATTGGCAGACTCTATCACGGTAAGCGCTAACAGCGACTGAACCCAGGTGCGGAGGATTGGCAGACTCTGTCACCGTGAGCACTAACGGCAACTGAACCCCAGTGCAAAGAGGGATGGCCGACTCTGTCACAGTGAGCGCTAACAGCGACTGAACCCAGGTGCGGAGGATTGGCAGACTCTATCACGGTAAGCGCTAACAGCGACTGAACCCAGGTGCGGAGGATTGGCAGACTCTATCACGGTAAGCGCTAACAGCGACTGAACCCAGGTGCGGAGGATTGGCAGACTCTATCACGGTAAGCGCTAACAGCGACTGAACCCAGGTGCGGAGGATTGGCAGACTCTGTCACCGTGAGCACTAACGGCAACTGAACCCCAGTGCAAAGAGGGATGGCCGACTCTGTCACAGTGAGCGCTAACAGCGACTGAACCCAGGTGCGGAGGATTGGCAGACTCTATCACGGTAAGCGCTAACAGCGACTGAACCCAGGTGCGGAGGATTGGCAGACTCTGTCACCGTGAGCACTAACGGCAACTGAACCCCCAGTGCAAAGAGGGATGGCCGACTCTGTCACAGTGAGCGCTAACAGCGACTGAACCCAGGTGCGGAGGATTGGCAGACTCTATCACGGTAAGCGCTAACAGCGACTGAACCCAGGTGCGGAGGATTGGCAGACTCTGTCACCGTGAGCACTAACGGCAACTGAACCCCCAGTGCAAAGAGGGATGGCCGACTCTGTCACAGTGAGCGCTAACAGCGACTGAACCCAGGTTTGAAGAACAGCAGACTCCCCCCCCCCCATGCAAAGAAAGAAATAAGAGCTTAGCGCAGGAATACCAACAGAGCATCAGTGGTATAACCGAGCACCACCACAAGGCAAATCATTCTCAACACACAAAGACTCCGAAATCAGCGCTAAATAGGAGTCCACATTAAATAATCAAAGATTGCGGAAAACCCCTGTCAGTCACAATTAACTTGACAAGATTAAGCAGAAAGCACAAGGACTTAACGATGCTAGTTAAGGCAACAATTAGTAAATACCGGTGCTGGAGAAACCTAGAAGCCCATGGTAAGCAACAGAGGCTCCCAGGGTTCATGACAAACATCCTGATGAATCTTCTCTGCATTCTTTCTAGCACAGATGCTATACAAATGGAATAAATACTGTTGAAAGTATTTGGTGGGATGTGCAACATCTCTAAGAAGGAAACAAGATAAATGGTTCGGATCACTGAGAGGCTTATAGTTCAATGCAAAATCGTTTTGCACACTGCCTCTTGTACACCAAAGTGAGTTCCGATTCATTTATTTATCAGATGTGCACTGAAAAATACAGCAAAATGCATCATTTGCATAAACAAAGTTCGAATTATGTTTATTATCAAAGTATGTAGACATTTTAGCCAGCTGGTGGCGCAGTGACATCAGTGCCGGACTCCGGAGCGAAGGTTCCCGAGTTCGAATCCAGCTGAGCCACTCCCAGACGTGCTTTCCATCCATGCTGGGTTGAGCGTCGAGCTCGCAACTCGGTCTCATTAAAAGAAAACACTGCGCTGTGAGAAGGACGTGGGGGACCACTCACAGAATCTTTCCTCCAAGGCAACCACTTGAAAAAATAAGTGGTCACCGAGGCTCTGGCGGAGTATGTATGCATCACTGAGATTTGTCCCCTAACAGGCACCGTGAAACAAAGAACCCATTAAAAGGAATGAGTCCGTCAAACACCCACTGTGCAGAGAGAGAGAGAGAAAAGAAACAACAAATCGTACAAACAATAAACACAAATGAATTGTGTTCTAAACTGAAGCCCACAGACCCACAGAGCAGAGCAGTGAGCTAAACCCACCCATCTGTCGCCTTGGACCCCAACACCCTGACCTCGATCTGGCCCGGTGCCTAAATGGTCATCCAAATAACGGTTTCAGTCGTGCCAATACGCTTTTTGGCCTTGACCCCGTCACCTCGGTTTGGCCTGTACTCGATCTTTCCGATTCGGCCCAGTTCTCAAATTACCGTCCAAACACTGGGTTCACTCACTGATTATTGACTGGTTGCATCATGGCCTGGTATGGAAATACTGGTGTCCGTTCATTGGAAAATCTTACAAAAAGTAGTGGATGCAGTCCAGTCCAGGAAAAGCCCTCCCCACGATCTACAAAGAGCACAGTCACAGGAAAGTAACAGCCATCATAAAAGAAAATCCAGTCAATGTTCTTTCAAGATCACAAGGTTTAGGAGCAGATTAGGTCAGTTGGGCCATTGAGTCTTCTCTCCATTTTCATCGTGGCTGATCCATTTTCCCTTTCAGCCCCAATCTCCTGCCTTCTCCCCATATCCCTTCATGCCCTGACTAATCAAGAATCTGTCCACCTCTGCCTTAAATATGCTGAATGACTTGGCCTCCGCAGCAGCCTGTGGCAACGAATTCACCACTCTCTGGCTAAAAAATTCCTTCTCATTTCCACTGTAAATGGACATCCTCTGTTCAGAGGCTGTGTCCTCTGGTCCTAGACTCCTCCACTAAAGGAAACATCTTCTCCACATCCACTCTATCAAGGCCTTTCAACATTCGAGAGGTTTCAAAGAGACCCCCTTTCATCCTTCTGAATTCCAGTGAGTACAGGCCCAGAGCCTTCAAACACTCTTCATATAATAAGCCTTTCTATCCCAGAATCGTGAACCTCCTTTGAACCCTCTCCAATGTCAGCACATCCTTCCTTAGATAAGGGGCCCAAAACTGCTCACAGTACTTCAAGTGAGGACTTCTTGCAGCTGCCATGGGGATGAAGGTGCAGAAACCTTAGGTCCCACACCTCCGGGTTCAGGAACAGTTATTACCCTACAACCATCAGGCTCCTCAAACAGCGTGGATAACTTCACTCACCTCAACAAGGAACTGATTCCACAACCTATGGACTCACTTTCTGGGCCTCCACAACTCATTTTCCCAATACTATTCATTTATTTAATATTATTACCATTTGTATTTACACGATCTGACATCTTTTGCACATTGGCTGTTTGTCCATCTTGTTTGTGTGCAGCTTTTCATCAATCCTGTTGAGTTTCTTTATCCATTTCCTGTGAATGCCCACAAGAAAATGAATCTCAGGTTTGGTAACATATGCATTTTGATAACAAATTTACTTTGAGCATTGAACTTTGAAATTTAAAAACTAGGTCATAACTTAACACTTATAAGTACAGAACCATCTTTTATAACAATCTTTTCTTCCTGGGCTGAAATATAAACTCTCCTCTCTTCATTCCAACCTGCTCCATAAAAGTTCCTACACTTAATTAATCTGTTCCTCTGTGAAGCCAACATTAGAGACACTCAATACTCAGTGTCTCTAATGTTCTTTAATAAATATTAAATTCTGTTTCTTTCATAAGCTCACTCACTAGAGGTATGGGAGCAGAGAGTGTTATATTTCTAGACTAATAAGTTGAGAGTATGAGCTTAAATCCCACAATGGTAGCTGGCGGAATTTAATTTTAAATAATTAACAATCTGGTTACAGTGATCATGGAGTTATCAAGATCTTGTTTATTAATGTACTCTGCCCTCACCCCCAAGACTAGCAAATTTCTACAGATGTACAGTGGAGAGCATTCTGACTGGGTGCATCACCGTCTGGTATGGAAGCTCCATTGTGCAGAGTCAGAACAAGCTGCAGATGATGGCGGACGTAGCCAGCTCCATCTTGGGCACAATGCTCCCTGCCATCGAGGACATCTTCAAAATGCAGTGCGTCAGGAAGGTGACATCCATCATTAATGGCATGTTCAAGAGGACTAGATTATAAATGCAAGGATTGAACTGATTTGAATTGATGTTATTACTTACATTCTTCATATACGTGAGGAGTATACATCTTTGCATACGTCACCATCTAAGTGTGTAATGTGCAATTTATAGTAACATAATAAATATTATGTAAAATGATATAAGACAGAAATACAGCTGTGTCAGCATGAATTAACTAGTCTGATGGCCTGGTGGAAGAAGCTGTCCCGGAGCCTGTTGGTCCTGGCTTTAATGCTGCGGTGCTGCTTTCCGGATGGTAGCAGCTGGAATAGATTGTGGCTGGGATGTGACGTTGAGGCTTTGTAAAGCACTGGTGAGGCCTCACTTGGAGTACTGTGAGCAGTTTTGGACCCCCTATCTAAGAAAGGATGCACTGAAATTGTTCAAATGAGGTTCACGTAAATGATTCCGGGATTGAAAGGCTTGTCGTATGAGGAGTGTTTGATGGCTCTGGGCCTCTACTCACTGGAATTCAGAAGAATGAGGGGTGACCTCATTGAAGCCTATTGGAAGTTGAAAGGCCTCGATAAAGTGGATGTGGAGAGCATGTTTACTGGAGTGAGGGAGTCTTGAGACCAGAGGACACAGCCTCAGAAAAGAGGGACGTCCATTTAGAACGGAGATTAGGAGGAATTTCTTTAGCCAGAAAGTGATGAATATGTGGAATTTTTTGCTACAGGAAGCTGTGGAGGGTATATTTAAGGCAGAGGTTGTTAGATTCTTGATTAGTCAGGCCATGAAGGGATACGGGGAGAAGGTAGGAGATTGGGGATGAGAGGAAAAATTCAATCAGCCATGATAAAATGGCAGAGCAAAATCAATGGCCAAATGACCTAATTCTACTCCTATATCTTATGGTCTTCATAAGGACCCTTACAATCTGGGACATGTGCTTTCTCATTGATACCATTGGCGTGAACGTACAGGAGCCTGAAGACACTTAATGTTCTAGAAACATCTTCTTCCCATCCACCATCAGATTTTTGAATGGTCCATGAAGATATTGCTTCTGCACTATTTATTCATTTTTAAAAATGTCTTTCATTGTAACGCTGCCACAAAACAATATATTTCATGGCCTACTGTACATCAGTGATAATAGAACTGATTCTGATTACCTCAGTTTGAGCCAAGATCGGACTCCAGGCACACAGCCCTCTGAAGTAGCCCATCAGGCCACTCGGTCTGTCGAGTGTTACGAGGTCGTGCTGATCCTCTTGAAGTAAAACTCAAAAGTAAAGAACGCTTCGGAAGAGTTCTATCTCCTTCATTGCGAAGTATCTGCAACTAACATATGTGTATAGACTGTTAGGGTCTATAGCGAACATTAATTTCAACAGCAACCAATCTTCAGACCTGAACGTAGACTAAAGGTTGAGATTAAAATGCAGTCTAGAACGATATCAGAATCAGAATCAGGTTTAATATCACCAGCATATATTTTGAAATCTCTTAACTTTATGGCAGCAGAAGGATAACAATTCTACCTGTGCCCAAGAAGAGACGGTGGAGTTGACTTAACGACTATCATGCAGTAGCATTCACACCTACCATGTTGAGAGGTTCGATATGGCTAGAATCAACTCCTGCCTCGGCAAGGACCTGGACCCACTGTAATGTGCCTGTCGCCAGAGTAGGTCGATGGCGCATGTGATCTCATTGGCTCTCCACTTGGCCACGGATCACCCGGACAATGCAAATACCTATGCCTGGCTGCTGCGTACTGGCTGCAGCTCAGCATTTAACACCATCATCCCCAGGGTTCTGATCGACAAGCTCCAGAACCTGGGCCTCTGTACCTTCCCCTGCAGCTGGATCGTCAGCTTCCTCGCCAGAAGACCACAGTCTGTGCAGGTCAGAAATAAAATCTCCACCTCGCTGATAATCAACACTGGTGAGCCTCAAAGATGTGTGCTTAGCCCTCTGCTCTACTCACTCTACACCTATGGCTGTGTGGCTTCCTCCTCTCTGCAATCAAATTTCTGAATGGACATTGAACCCATGAATGCTACCTCACGACATTTTTATTTCTTTTTTTTTGCACTACTTATATAATTTCACTGTTTTATACAAACAGTTATATATGTAGTAGTAGTAGTAGGCCTCCATTAGTCTCGATAGGCCATGGATTTGCGCCTTTGGAAAGTTTCCAGGGCGCAAGCCTGGGCAAGGTTTATTTTATGGGAGACCGGCAGTTGCCCAAGCTGCAAGTCTCCCCTCTTCACAACACCGATGTTGTCCAAGGGAAGGGCACTAGGACCCATACAGCTTGGCACCGGTGTCATCGCAGAGCAATGTGTTGTTCAGTGCCTTGCTCAAGGACACACACAACAGCTTTAGCCAAGGCTCGAACTAGCAACCTTCAGATAACCAGACGAATGCCTTAACCACTTGGCCATGCGCCAACACAGTTATATATACACTTACTATAATTCACAGTTTTCTTTCCCATTATTACTAAGTCTTCCTGGAACTGTAGACTGGGGTTGATTGCAAACCGGGAAACATCCATTCACCTGCAATGTCTGCATATGCATGAAAGCATCTGCAGGGTCAGTGGAGATTAGCACTCATTTTGGGTGTCTGGAATTTTGGGGTGAAGATGGAGGTGTTTAAAAATTATATGTAATTCAAATGAAGCATATAGTGGGGCAATCAGAACTGTATCTAGTACTCCAGATGGCCTAACCAGAGTTTTAGAAAGTTGCAACATAACCTCCTGATTTCTGAACTCATAGGCCAATATAAACAAGCATTCCATAAGCCTTCTTAGCCACCTTATCGACCTATGCCACCTAATGCCTATTGCCTATTCCACCTAACACCTCATTGGCTATATTTAAGAGGAAGTTAGATATGGCCCTTGTGGCTAAAGGGATCAGGGGGTATGGAGAGAAAGCAGGTACAGGGTTCTGAGTTGGATGATCAGCCATGATCATACTGAATGGCGGTGCAGGCTCGAAGGGCCAAATGGCCTACTCCTGCACCTATTTTCTATGTTTCTATGCCACTTTCAAGGAGCTACGAATGTGCATCCCAAGACGTCTCTGCTCAGCAACACTGTTAAGTAAATCCCATCAGGCACTGGGGACTTATCCACCTTAATACTCATAAGGAGGCCCAACATTTCCTCCGCCTTAACCTCTAAATGCCCGAATGTATTTATGACCCAGCACTGATCTCCTAGCCTTTTCCTTGGTAAATACTGAAGCAATGTACTTCACTCACATATTTATACATGAATTAAGAGGTTTGGGAAAGGAACTTTGCGCAAGTTCCAGCCTCTAGATATTCTCAAATAACAAGGATTTTATGACAATTCTTCACTTTATATCATCTTTGCATAAATTACCAGTTTCAGGTTCATAAATCGGCTGTGTGGATCTTGATTATTCCTGGAGCTCGCTTCCGCAGTCTACTTGGTGAAGTGGAGGTCAGGCATCGGTCTGAGGCTGACCTGGATCTGTCAAAATGCACAAGGAATCTCATTCTAGTTATGAATGAACAAACATCCAGATGAACTGAGTTCCAATTTCAGTGCTAATTGCCACTAATTACTCAGTCTGTGCTTTATGAAGAGACTGAAGAATAGAGGACATAGGTCAACTTCTTCAATTGACTGGCTCGTCCTCGATTTGCCACAGAAACTTATAGAGGGAAACATTCGTGTAATCTGATCACATCATCAGAAAGGAGGGTGAATAAGAATCAAGTTTAATATCACCAATATATGTTGCAGTAGCAATACAATGCAATACATAATAATATAGAAAAAAATTGTAATTAACAGCAAGTGTTATATAGTTAATTAAATAAGTAGTGCAAAAATATAAATAAAGGTAGTGAGGTAGTGTTCATGGGTTCAATGTCCATTCAGAAATCAGATGGCAGAGGGGAAGAAGCTGTTCCTGAATAGTTGAGTGTGTGCCTTCAGGCTTCTGTACCTTCCTTCTGATGGTAGCAACGAGAAGAGGGCATATCCTGGGTGGCGGGGGTCCTTAATGATGGACGCCGTCTTTTTTGAGCATCACTCCTTGAAGATGTCTCGGACACTACGGAGGCTGGTGCCCATGATGGAGCTGACTAATTTTACAACTTTCTGCAACTTACTTCTATCCCGTACAGTTGCAACACCACCTCCCCCCCCCCACCCCAAACCAGACGGTGATACAACCAGTTAGAACGCTCTCCATGGTACACCTGCAGAAAATTTCCAGTGTTTATGGAACATACCACATGTCCTCAAATTGCTAATGAAGTAAAGCCATTTTCTTGCCACCTCTATAGTTGCGTCGATAGGTTGGGACCAAGTTGGAGTCACTCTCCTCCCAAAAACTGTCTTTGTTATGGGTTCTCTTGGGTTACTTTGTTTTGTAAAGAGACAAATCTCAGGGTTTGTGGTGAACTACATATACCTGTCTGGACGCGCCCCTCCCTGCTGACTGCTCCTGTGGCTCCTCCCACAGACTGTGGCTCCTCCCACAGACCCCGGTATAAAGGCGATTGGAGGCACTGCTCCTCCCTCAGTCTCCAGGATGTTGTGTGGTGGCAGCTTGCTGCTTGTGGTCTCTTCCAGGGAATAAAAGCCTACCTTAACCCACGTCTCCGAGAGTTATTGATGGTGCATCAGGGTTGTATAAAGTATGCATTCTTTAATAATAAATGTACTTTGAAGCAACATCCATTCAGCTGAACATAAGCCTGACCCAACCCTGCACAGTCTGCCCGCTGTGTGGGCAGTGTTGTCCAACCTGCAGACCAGTGGTTACAGGAGGCAATTGGATCTGAGCGTCATCTCCCAGTGGGAGGCAGCCGGCGTTGTGACCGACTAAAACTGAGCCACTCAGAAACTGAAAGCTGTCATCGTTAAAGACCCCCATCACCCAGAACATGCCCTCTTCTCATTACTACCATCAGAGGGGAGGCACAGGAGCCTGAAGGCCCCTCTTCTCATTACTACCATCAGGGAGGAGATACAGGAGCCTGAAGGCACACCCTCAATGTTTTAGGAACAGCTTATTCCCCTCAGGTTCCTGAACGGACAATGGACCAGCCTGTGAAACTTACCTCAAGAAAAACTGCCGAATCTGGAAATCCAAAACAACACAAACAAAAGTGCCGGAGGAGCTCAGCAGGCCAGGCAGCATCTGTGGAAAGGAATAACAAGTCGACCTTTTGGAGGGAGATTCTTCGTAAGGGTCGCCCAACCTGCAGACCGGTTGTTGCAAGCGGGAATTGGGTCCGAGCATCACATCCCAGCGGAAGGCAGCCGAGCACTGTTCCTGACTGAAACGGAGCCACACAGTCCTGATGAAGGGTCTCGGCCCAAAACGTCGACCATTTACTCTTTTCCATAGATGCTGCCTGGCCTGCTGAGCTCCTCCAGCATTTTGTGTGTGTTGCTATGAGCCTCACTATTTTTGCTATCTTTTTCAACTGCTTATTTAATTTAATAATATATTTCTTATTGTAATTTATAGTTTCTTTAATATATTGCATTATGCTGCTGCTGAAAACAACAAATTTCATAACATACGTCAGTGATATTAAACCTGATTCTGATAAATGGGAAAAATAAAAAAATTTCATTTACATTCCGACGTGCAAACTTCGAAGTAAATTTATTATCAAAGTACATATATGTCACTATATACAACCCTAAGATTCATTTTCTTGCAGGCATACACAGTAAATCCAAGAAACACGTTCAATCAATGAAAGATGGCACCCAACAGAACAGAGAATCAAAGTGCAAAAGACAACAAATTGTGTAAATATGAAAGAAAAAAAATACTCTAATTATAGTAATAATAAACAAGCAGTAAATATTGAGAAGATGAGATGGAGAGTTCCTGAAAGTGAGTCCCGAGGTTGTTGGAACAGTTCCGTGATGGGGTGAGTGTATCTGAGTGAAGTTACCCCCCCCGGTTGGTCCATTGCCTCCTCTACTGCCGCAAAGAGTCCACTCTCAAGGTGGGGGAGCAAAACCTTACAGTCTGCTTGGGTAGCCTCCAACATGATGGCATAAACATTGACATCCCTATCTGGGGGTGATTCCTTCCTCCTCCCCCATCTCTCTTTTTCCGCCCTCCATTATGGCTACCCCCTTACTCCTTCTCACCAACCCATCACCTTCCTCCGCTGCTCCTCCTCCTTCCCATTCTCCCATGGTCCACTCTCCTCTCCTATCACATTCCTTCTTCTTTAGCCCTTTACCTTTCCCGTCTATCACCGCCCGGGCTTCTCACTTCATCACCTCTCCCCTCACCCACCCGGCTTCCTCCTCACCTGGTCTCACCCATCTCCTGCCAGTATCTGCTCCTTCCACTCCCCCCACTTACTTACTCTAGCTTCTTCCCCCTTCCTTCCCAGCCCTGATGAGGGGTCTCATCCCAAAACGTCAATAGTTTATTCCTCTCCATAGACACTGCCTGACCTGCGGAGTTCCTCCAGCGTTTTGCACATGTTGTTTTGGATTTTTAGCATCTGCAGAATTTAGAATTTAACATCTACAGATAGGGTGGATAACCTGTACCTGTTTCCCAGGGCACGAATAGCGAATACCAGAGGGCATATGTACAAAGTTAAGGGAGGGAAGTTTAGGGGAGACATCAGGGGTAAGTTTTTTACACAGAGGGTTGTGGGTGCCTGGAATGACTTGTCAGGGATGGCGGTGGAAGCTAAAACATTAGGGGTATTTAAGAGCCTCTTGGACAGGCACTTCTTTTTTAAGGAATATATGGGTCAGCACAACATCGAGGGCTGAAGGGCCTGTACTGTGCTGTAGTATTATAGTGTCTAGTTCCTCTAGCATGTTGTGTATGTTACTCTGGATTTCCAGCATCTGCAGAATTGCTTGTGAATATTAATACCTTAACCCCTCAGGAGAGAGAGTCCGAGAGATTGACACTCTCCTGACACGTTTAATTCTTCTTCAACACAGTGGTAACAATAAGTGATTAACTAGTTTCAATTCACAAGCACCAGAAATTCTGTGGACGTTAAAAATCCAAAACAAAGGTGATAGAGCGCTGTATGAGGTCATTCTTACCCTTGGCCATTAGGATCTATAATGAGTCAACCTATAGCCGGGGAAGTGATGACCCCCTCCTTCTGTTAGACTGTTTGAGGTAACTTATTTTTTATTCTTTCTACTTCTCTTCTGATGTTTATATATCTGTGCACTTGTAATGCTACTGTGACACTGAAGTTTCTTTTGGAATCAATAAATAATCTATCTATATGTATATATATATGTGTGTGTGTGTGTGTGTGTGTGTGTGTGTGTGTGTGTGTGTGTGTGTGTGTGTGTGTGTGTGTGTGTGTGTGTGTGTGTGTGTGTGTGTGTGTGTGTGTACTGTATGTAAATATGTCTGTGTATGTATGTATATACTTAATGCAATTTCTAGTTTTTTTATTATAATATTGCAATTTACAGCTGTCACAAAAAATCTAATTTCTGACATATTCCAGTGATTTTAAACCTGATTCTGATGCTGAGATACATCATTAGTGAGGTGACCTAGGGTCATCGGGCATTTCAGGTCTTTCAACGTCAAACACCCTCACCCAGGCGACCCAGCCAGCTTTGATCAGGCCCCGGCTTGTGTCCCAGCCGCACTGGTCCACGGGTCACACCTCTTGATCCACGGCCGTCTGGAGGTTCGCTCAGCAGCCTCTGTGACGATCCTGAGGGCTCTTTTCTTTGCAGCCCCCGTAATGCCAAGGCGAGAGCAAGTTCTGCAGAGCGAGTAGCCAGCAAATCCTCTACACCCCCCCCCATAGGTATTCAGCACAGGAATAGGCCCTTCCGGCCCAGGAACCCACCCCACCCAATTACACCCATGTGAGTAATTAAACTATTGTTGCAGGGGAAAGGAAAGTGAGGGCTAATAATAGAAAATAGGGATGTGGATTGTGCTAATGTGATAACAAGGAACTGCAGGCAACAGTAGAGACATGGAAAGCAGCAGCAATGACACCCAGGTTTCAGGAACTTCACTAATTTTATTATAAATGCCCCAAGTTTCAGGAACTTCACTAATTATGTTATAACATGCACCCATTGTTGTAACAGAAAACTGGATTTACAAGATCTGCGGATAGTCTGTAAACAGTACCTCGTCTGTTTCTTAATTAAGTCTTCCTGTCACCACCATTCTGTTATCCAAACGTGGTTTCATTGGTAATCTTGTCAACTGAGAGTGTAAAAGCTGTGGCAAATTCACGCTCAGATAGATCAGCTTTGTCTGATCTCACCAATTTTTTTAATAGGTCGCCCGTTATTTTGTGTGATCTCTCAGTTTACTCCTATGCCTGCTAACCTGCACAAAGTGCTGGAGGAGCTCGGCATCTCAGGCAGCACCTACGGAGCAGAGGGAAGAGTCAAGGTGCTGGGCCAAGACCCTTCATCAGGACCTGGGTCTCGGCTCTTAGGTCTCAGCCCGAAATGTTGCCTCTTTATTCCTCTCCGCATATGCAGCTTGACCTGCTTCTGTGGGGAGGAATAGATGGCAACAGATGCCCTCTTCTTATTGCTACCATCAGGAAGGAGGTACAGAAGCCTGAAGGCACATACTCAATGATTCAGGAACAGCTTCTTCCCCTCTGCCATCCAATTTCTGAATGGACATTGAATCCATGAACACTACCTCACTGCTTTTTATTTAATTTAACTATTTTATATATATATATATAGACATACACATACATATATATATATGTATGTATAGATAGATAGACACACACACACATATATATATATATATACTGTATATATAGATAAATATACACACACACACACACACATATATACACTGTCACTCGCAGTTCTTTTTCTCTCTTGTTATGTATTGCATTGTACAGCTACCACAAAGTTAACAAATTTCACGACTTACGCCACTGATATTAAACATGATTTTGATTCTGAGTTCCTCCAGCACTTTATGTGTGTTACTCCGGATTCACAGCCTCTGCAGAATCTCTTGTGTTTATAGCCTCCATTATGTCATGTCTAAGCTTGGAGAAAATTAGAAGCTGGACATTTGATACATCCTTTAATTTTGAACAAGCCTGGTGACCCTTTATTCAATATTTTCACATGATTTAATTTATTTATTTATTTATTTATTTTTCTTTATTCTCTTTTGGGAAAGTCCTTATCTGTGAAGGTTCAGAGACGACTGGAAGGATTTTTTTTCTCTCTTTTTTTTAATTTTACCCTCAATTGGACTGCCCAATCTTTCTTTTTCCTTCATTTTCTTTCTTTTTTCTTTCCCTTTTGTTTTGTTTCAGTTTAGTTAGTGGGTTTTTTTTCCTTTATCAAATAAAATTTCCAATTTTTTTAATGATTGCTATGAAGAGTTGTAGTTTTTTTTTACCATTGTATATATAACAGCGTAACATTTTACCTATCTGATTTTGACATTATATACTTTCTGGTTTTTTTTATTGCTGTTTATATGTCTTTTATATTATCTGTTTGCTAAACTCCTCCTCTTATTTGTATATTCTTTATTTGAAAATCAATAAAAAGTTTGAAAACTGGAAATGTAGCCTGCTAATCTGTACGCCTTTGGACTGCGGGAGGAAACCGGAGCCCTCGGAGGAAGCCCACGGAGTCACGGAGAGAACATACAAACTCCTTACAGAGAGCAGCAAAATTGAAACCTGGGCTGCTGGTGACATAATAGCATTACGCTAACCGCTGCGCTTTCATGCCACTTCCAAATATTAGTTAATCCATAATTATGTTAACCATAATGTCATAATCCAGGTGCAGAAACACAAAGTAGCAGGGCTGCCTCCCAGCTGCAGTGACAGCTGAACTGTATTTCATTTTTTCCTATAAATGCCTGCAAGAAAATGAATTTCAAGCTAGTATTTGATAGCATAAAGCATTGTTCGTTCGTTTTTTGGCATGTCGTAAGATCATGTTTGCTCTTGGCAAATTTTTCCACAGAAGTGGTCTACCATTACCTTCTTCTGGGCAGTGTCTTCACAAGGAGGGTGACCCCAGTCATTACAAATAATCTTCGGAGAGTGTCAGTGGCCACATCGCCAAGACTTGTGATGTGCACCAGCTGCTCACACGGCCGTCCGCCACCTGCTCCCATGTGACCCTGATCGGAGGGTGCTAGTCAGGTGCTACACCTTGCCCAAGGGTGACTTGCAGGCTAGCGGAGGGAAGGAGCGCTTTACACCTCCCTCGCTAGAGAGGTATCTACCTCCACCCCACCACCCTAGAGCACAGTTGATAATAAATTTACTTTGAACTTTAACCATTCTGATGTGCATTTGCAGTGTAAAGACATGGAGGAACTGCAGTGTGGAAGAAGTGAGGGCTGGTAGATTCCCCTTAGCAGGGGCACAGTGAAGAATTAACTCTGTAAATGGTTGTGTAGTCAGAATTCAACCCAAGTTAAAGCAAGTGAACTTAAAATAGAGAGTGCAGGAAATACTCAGCAGACCAGGCAGCACCTGTAGGGAGAGAAAAACAGACCCAGTGAGTACTTCTTGGCACATTCTGTTTTCATTTCAGATTCCCAAGATCATTAGATCCCGAGATTTTTGTTTATCTTATAAGAATCCAAAGGATACAAAGTACATTTGTTATTGAATTATATATGTAGTACACAACCCTGAGATTCGTCTTCTCCACAGACAGTCACGAAACAAAGAAACACCATGGAACCCGTTCAAAGAGAAAATATCAAAACCACTTCCCCCGCTCATAAAAAAAAACAATTTGCGCAAATGGCAACAAAAGAAATGAGTGAAAACGCAGAATATAAAACTCAAAATCAACAGGCATATTTCAGTTTAGTCAACCCCAGTGTTCATTATCTGCAGGCTGTCCTGATTCAAGAATCGGCCCAAAAAATTGCAACGAGAGAAAAGGAGTGACCAGAAACGAGAACAGATCATAAACCTGAATTTGAGTTCAAATCTACAAACCGCGGAGAATAAACTTTGTTCCGGCATCGTCCCCCGACAAGATTGAGGGAGAGAAAGATCACTCGAGCGCAAGGACCTTCCCTCGGGAGCAGCAAGCGAGGGGGAGAGAGACACCACCACACACAGACAGCCTCCTCCGGCAGCAGTGAGCAAAAGGCTGATAAAGGGTACTGAACACTTGCTTGCCTTCTGAACCTGCCTCGATGATTTCAATCTTCCTCGATGATTTATTTATTGAGATACAGCGCAAACAGGCCCTTCCAGCGTTTTGAGCCGTGCCATCCAGCACTCCCCTGATTTAATCCTGGCCTAATCACGGGACAATTTACCATGACCAAATAACTTACTAACCGGCACGTCTTTGGACTGTGGGAAGAAACCGGAGCACCCAGATAAAACCCACATGGTCACTGGGAGAACGTACAAACTCCTTACAGCCAGCAGCAGGAAATTGGCGAGATCGGCGAGATGCGGTGCTGCTCGCGCCCCATCTGCAGGCTTCCCGGCCTCCATGCCGCACGCTTTGGTCGCGGACTCACAGAACCACCCCACCACCCCCCCCCCCCCACCCCCCAGAGCCAGCAAAGCGCCAGATCGCCCGATCAGCCTGAAAACGCACCACCAGATCGCAGACTCCAGCAGTAGCAAAACCACATCTGAAATAAAAAGAAGACATAAAAGGAGCGAAAGGGGTAAATTTCTGAATGGCCTTGAGGATCTCATCTTTGTTAGCCTTGTTCACTGGCACCATCTGCACCAACATCTTCCTCTGTCAGTTGTATTAAAACAATCCATAAACATCTTATCTGAAAATCTACTTACAGATTTGTCAAAACAACTGCTTAGAGTATAATATCAATGGTTCTGGTCTTAGGAACCTTAATCTTATCAAAACAGAGTAATATTCCGTTCCACCATGCTGACACCCCTCACTGTAATGAGAACAAATGCATCAAAAAAACTAATTTTGAGAGAAGCCACATCAAACCCTTCATTTATTGAGAGCTATATTGGAAAAAAGGTTTCTCCAGTTTCAAATTACCTCCACAAATCAACGACTACTTGTTATTTTTCCATAAATTAAGCGACTTTAGGGAAATTGGATCCCGGAGTTGACAGGTGGACTTCATAACTTAGACGGTCTCTTCCATTTAAAGCCCGTGATGAATGTACATTGTCCCACTTACGCTATTTTCTCTAAAGATTGGTATGCAGCATTGTGGAAATTTGAAGAATTTTAATAAAGTTAAGATGATCCATTGATCAGAAAACCTGTCAGGAGAATGCTTCCTTATCAAGGAGAAAGTCAGAGCGCTGTTAATTGTAGAGTGAGTTCAATCTTCTTGTAATCATAACTAAAGATAAAGATGGAACATTCTATTTAAAAATAATAGTTTCTTTTGTGTAACCTTGGAATACTGTCATCAGGACGGAGGAACAGGAACCTTAAGTCCCTAATCTGGACCCAACATATCAATGTAGCTACGTAGAAGGCACATCAGAGGCTATATTTCATTAGGAGTTTGAGGAGATTTATTATGTCACCTAAAACACTTGTAAATTTCTACAGATGTACCATGGACAGCATTCTAACTGGCTGCATCACCAAATGGTACGGGGTGGGGGGGGGCGGGGGGGGGGGGAACTACTGCACTGGATCGAAGTAAGCCGCAGAGAGTTGTAAAATTAGCCAGCTCCATCATGGGCACCAGCCACCGTAGTACTTGGGACATCTTCAAGGAGCAAAGTCTCAGAGAGATAATGTCCATCGTTAAGGACCTCCATCACCCAGGACATGCTCTCTTCTCATTGCTACAATCAGGGAGGAGGTACAGGAGCCTGAAGGCACTCACTCAACAATTCAGGAACAGCTTCTTCCCCTCTGCCATCTGATTTCTGAATGGACATTGAACCCACGAATACAACCTCCCTGCTTTTATTTAAATTTCCTATTTTTTTCACTACTCATCCAACAACTATTATATATAAACTTACTGTAATTCACAGTAATCATTTTCTCTCTATTATCACGTATTGCATTGTACAGCTGCCGCAAAGTTACCAAATTTCACAATAAATGCTGGTGATATTAAACCTGATTCTGATTCTAACACCATCAGGTTCAGGAACATTTAATACCCTAAACCATCAGGCCCCTGAAGCAGCGTGGATAACTTCACTCACCCCAACACTGAACTGATCCCACAACCCACAAAATAGTCAGAGGCTTTTTCCCAGGGCTGAAATGGTTGCCACAAAAGGACACAGGTTTAAGGTGCTGGAGAGTAGGTATTAAGGAGATGTCAGGGGTAAGTTTTTTACTCAGAGAGTGGTGAGTGTGTGGAATGGGCTGCCAGCAATGGTGGTGGAGGCGGATACAATAGGGTCTTTTAAGAGACTTTTGGATAGGTACATGGAGCTTAGAAAAATAGAGGGCTATGAGTAAGCCTAGTAATTTCTAAGGTAGGGACGTGCTCGGCACAGCTATGTGGGCTAAAGGGCCTGTATTGTGCTGTAGGTTTTCTATGTTTCTATGTTTCTAACCAATGGACTTTCAAAGGCTGTACAATTCATGTTCTCAATATTTATTACTTATAATTATATTTTAATTTTTCTGTTTTGCTGTTGCGTTATTTGTCATCTTTTGGACATTGGTTGTTTGTCCATCTTTGTGTCGTTTTTCACCGATTCCATCGTGATTCTTTGTAGTTACTATGATGTAGGCCTCACAGGGCGCAAGCCTGGGCAAGGTTTTTTTTTAAATGGAAAATTTAGCTGCAAGTCTCCCCTCTCCATGCCACCAATGTTGTCCAAGGGAAGGGCACTAGGACCCATACAGCTTGGCACCGGTGTCGTCGCAGAGCAATGTGATGGTTAAGTGCCTTGCTCAAGGACACACACGCAGCCTCAGCCAAGGCTCGAACTAGCAACCTTCAGATAACTAGACGAACACCTTAACCACTTGGCCACGCACCAACACAGTTACTGTGAATGCCCATAAGAAAATGAATCTCAGGGTAGTCTGAGCTGAGATCTCCGTCGGTCAGGGTCGACCATGGATAGTGTGTCCCAGCTGTCTAAATACACAAGCCAGGCAGTACGATATGGAGAGCAAGCTATTGCCCATGTAGTAAGCTCCCCCTCTCTGTGCATCTGATGAACCCAAAGGAATGGCCGAGACCGATACAGTTTGGCACCAGCAGCGTCACTGGAGTTACCAGTCAGCGTTGAACTCAAGGTGGGACTGCCTGACGGACTCCAGCTCTGGATTTTCCCTCGAGGCTTACTCCTGAAGACTTTCCCATGAGTGGGTGTAGCCGCAAGGCAGCAGAGGTTTGAGATCAGAGTTTTCCTTCTCTTAAATGAGCTGCCAGTCATGGGTGACAGGCCCCATCATCCCGAATCGACTGGTTTTAAGGCACCTGTAACCTGATAGTATATAGGATAGTATATGGTGATATATATAGATATATGTACTTTGATAATAAATTTATCTTACTTCGGCCCCAAGGAGGTTAATTGGAGTAGACAATGGCCGGAATCAAAACCCGATCCGTGGTCAGCGGTGCTGTAAAGAGTCATGTTAACTGTTACCTTTCTCTGTGTTGACTCTGTTTTATACTCTAGCCTTCCTGAAGAAGTCTGCAGATGCCGGAAATCCACAGCGATGCACACAAAACGCTGGAGGAACTCGGCAGGTCAGGCAGTGTCTATGGAAATGAATAAACAGTTGACATTTCATGCCGAGAACCTTCATCAGGACTGGAAAGGAAGGGGGAAGATGCCAGAATAAAAGGATTCCGGGAGGGGAAGGAGGCTAGCTGGAAGTTGATAGGTGAAGCTGAGTGGATGGGAAAGGTCAAGGGGTGGGGAGGAAGGAATCTGATAGGACAGGAGAGTGGACCATAGGAGAAAGGGAAGGAGGAGGGGACTGGTCAGAGCAGGGAATATAGAAAAGAGGGTGTGGGGGAATTTGTTAATTGGAAGGAGAAATCGATATTCATGCCATCAGATTGGATGGTACCCAGACAGAATATAGGATTGGTCTCAGAATGGATGCCGACAGAACATAGACCATAGAAAGGTACAGCACAGAAACAGGCCATTCAGCCCACAATGTTGGACTGAGCGAGCTAAAAAATCGAATCAAAAACATCCAAAATCCCTCCTACCCACACCGTCCATATCCCCCCAGCTTCTTTAACTAGGTAAATGACCAGTTGTGATGTGGACTTCAGAGGACTGGGAATACAAGATTTTCAGGTGAGTATCTTGCATTCCCATCCGGTGCAAGGACCCTGCCAACATTAGCTGTCATCCCAACACCATCAGCTGACATGCGCTTCTTTAAAAACAGCTGCCGAGACCGAGCAAGAGGTTGTCCACGTACCACAGTGATGATCAGCAAGGGCTTATTATTCGGTACTGACAGGGCTCTGTTTAATTGGCTACTCCCCTGCAGTTATTGCTCTAAAGTTTACCCAATTAACGAAAGGAGATGCAACCACTTTTTTTTTAATGTTCATCTGTTGCTAAGACATGGGATGGAGGGGGAAAAGCAGTATTTACTGCAGAGCCTTAATTGGCTTGTAAGGACCATTACAGAGCAAACCACAGTGACTGTCTCACAAGCAGCCAGATCAGCTAATGACAGCAGATTCTCTCTTTTAAAAGACATGAGTGAATTGCGTTGGTTTTGACAACACCCTGACAGCCTTACTGGTGCATGAAAGTCTCTGCGATCTGTTCACAAACTACCGAAACAGGATTTGGTAGATACCTCGCTGGAAAGACAGCATCCATCATTAATTTAAAATTCCTTAGCATTATCATTTCAGAGGATCCGTCCTGGGACCAGCATGTAAGTACCACTACAAAGGAGGCAACAGCAGCGCCTCTACTTCCTCAGAAGTTTGTGCAGATTCGGCACGGCACCCGAAAGTTTAACAAACTTCGGTAGGCACACCGAAGTGTCCTGACTGGTTGCAGTTAGGATACAGCTACAAGAAGCATTGCCACACGAAAGCAGCACCAAGCACCCCCACCATCCAGGCCATACTCACTTCTTGCTACTGCCATTAGGAAGGAGGTGCAAGAGCCTTGGGTCCCACATCACCAGGTTCAGCAATACTTATTACCCTTCAACCATCAGGCTCCTGATGGATAACTTCACTCATCTCAGCTCCAAACTGATTCCACAACCTATGAACTCACTTTCATGAGTTCAGTGTTATTTATTTACTTTTAAATTTATCTTTATTGTATTTTTAATTTTTCTCAGCTCAAGCTGGTAAAACTTAAGGTATGGGCACAGCCAAGCATGCTTATTTCTCAATTGTTACGAACTTTCAGACTGTTCTGTTGTGGCTTTCTGAAGATTTGAGCAGGTGTTACTATGTACCCCTAATTGTTTAATGCTATTGTGTAGTGACTTTGGGATGATAGCAGTTGTAAATATTACTATTGGGACAATTTATACCCTGTTCATATTCCATAGTCTTTCAATTTCCTCTTTTAATTCAGCATATTTCTGGTGTTTTTCACTTATTGATTTCTATAAGTTAAGTGTGTTTGGAAAGGCGATATCTATCAAGTAAGTTGTCCTCGCTTATTTATCCTGTATTATTATATCTGGGCAGCTATTATGGATTGTCCTGTATGTAATCATTGATAACTCATAATATAATTTGTGAGTTTCTATCTCTAAAACTGGATCAGGCTTGTATTTATAGTAACGTATGGTTTCTTTTATGAGTTTGTATGTTAAAGCAAGATTTTGGTGAATGACATTTGCCACTTGATCGTGCCTGTGTAAGTAATCAAGTCAAGTCAAGTCAAGTCAACTTTTATTGTCATTTTGACCATAACTGCTGGTACAGTGCATAGTAAAAATGAGACAATATTTTTCAGGACCATGGTGTTACATGCTGCTGCAGGATCCTGCAATGTGTTGGATTGTTTCTGTTTTCTCTTGGCTTTTTCTGCATTTATCATCTTGAATTTGTTGGTCTTTCATTATGTATTTTTGTTCATGTTTTTCGCAGTTTGCCTTCATTTGTACAATGGTTGTCAGTTTTTTTGGTGTAATTTTTCAATGATTCTATTGCATTTCTTCATTCTACTGTGAACGCCTATAAGGAAATGAATTTCATGGTTGCAGATTGATAATAAATTTACTTTGAACTTTGAACTTTCAACCCAGGACATGACCTCTTCTCATTACCACCATAAGGGAGGAGGTACAGGAGACTAACGACCCACACTCAAAATTTTAGCAATAGATTCTTCCCCTCTGCCATCAAACTTTTAAATAGCCCATGAACACTAATTCAATAGTTTTGATCTCTTTTTGCACCATTTATTAATTTTGATATTGCAACAGAGTAATTTTTTTTTATATAATGTGTTCACAAAACAGCAGATTTCACACCACACATCAATGATAATAAACCGGATTCTGAAACTGTAAACATTGGTGAGAGGGAGGGACGAGTCAGTGTCTGGCAGGTGGAATCAGGTGAGTGGGGGTGATGAGCAGGTGGGCCAGGTGAGGTGAGAGGGAGGCGAAGTGGTGAGTCAAAGGCTGGTAGTTGGAAGCCAAAGAATGAGGTGGACTGGGACGAGTGGGAGAGGAGAGGGTGAGGGTGAAGACTGGTAGGTGACAGGTGGACAAGGGAGAGTGGATGGGCAGATGAGTTCAGGCAGGGAGGGGATTGTAAGGAATAAGTTAAAATGGTACCTCATTGGTATATGTTAACAAAGTACTGTTAGCTTGGAGCGGGATTGTTTTGAGAAAGTACAAGAGAACCAGTCCATGGCAATGTTTTGAGAAAGTTCAGGGAGTGCAAGTTTACAGCCATAACAGTGGAGATGGAGATCAATGGGGAAGGAGAGGTCATTGTACATAGACGCAAACCAAATGCATGGAAAAGTATCAGTGTAAAGGGTTTTGAAGGATATAAGAAGGGAACCTTCTTGGTGCAAAGGGAGAGAGTTTTGTCCCAGGCTAGGTCTGGCTGATGACTAGTTCTAAGACAGGGAACAGCTTATCAAGAAAGTCAGAGTATGTCACATCGGAGTTAGACTAAGATGTAGAGAGAGAGAGAAAGGGGAGAGGCTGTGTGAAAGTCAGTCAGCATTCTGCATATCATCTCATTTAGATAAGAATTACTTTGATTTCTGTACTGCTACTATTACTGTTACAGAGATCTGTTTTTCCTTTTGCATTGCACTTGTGCTAGTTCTGATAACGTGTTTCCTTGTGGCCTTGAACACATGTAGTGTCTCCTTTAGTTTACGAATACATACGCAAATACCCTGAGCTGAAACAAGAAAGGACACATGATGAATTTTAGAAGAAATTTTGTCTACAGGGATAAAAATGGTGAACCTTTAGATTCCCTTCCAAGTCTCACACTCGTAATTACATCACAATTTCTTCAGAATCAGGTTTAATATCACTGGATTATATCATGAAATTCGTTAGCTTTGTGGAGGTAGTGCAATGCATTTCATGATAATATAGAAAAAATACTGTGAATTACAGTAAATATATATAATATATATATACACTTTATATAAATTAAATTAAATAAGTAGTGCAAAAATAGAAATAAAAAAGTAGTGAGGTAGTGTTGATGGGTTTAATATCCATTCAGAAACTAGACTGCAGAGGGGAAGAAGCTGTTCTGGAATCGTTGAGTGTGTGCCTTTAGGCTTCTGTACCTCCTCCCTGATGGTAGCACATGTCCTGGTGGGGGTCCTTAATGATGGACGCCGCCTTTTTGGCGCATCAGTCCTCGAGGTGTCTTGGACACTACAGAGGCTAGCACCTACTATTCATGTCCGTAATTCCTGGAACTTCCAACCAATAGAGTGAGGATTTTTTTTCTCACCATACTCAAAGTCAAGTCAAAGTAAAATTTATCATCAAAGGATGTGAACGCTCAGTGGCCACTTTATTAGTTACCTCCTAAACTAAAGTTCAAAGTTCGAAGTGAATTTATTGTCAAAGTACATATATGCAACCCTGAGATTCATTTTCTTGTGAGCATACTAATTAAATTCATAGAATAATAACGATAACAGAATCCCTGAAAGTCTGCCCAATTTGGGTGTTCAGCCAGAGTTCAGAAAACAACAAATAATGCAGATGCAGAAAGAAAGAAATAATAACTAGACAGACAGAAGATAGACGAGTAATAATATTGAGAACACAAGACGAAGAGTCCTTGAAAGTGAGTCCATTGGTTATAGGAACATTTCAATGATGGGGCAGCTGAAGTTATCCACTGTGGTCCACAAGCCTGATGGTTGAGGGGTAATAACCGTTCCCGAACCTGTTGGTGCGAGTCCTGAGGTTCCTGTGCCTCCTTCATGATGGCAGCAGCGAGAACCTGGGTGGTGGCCACCCTGAGGTTCATTTTCTTGCAGGAATTTACCGGAAAGTAAAGAAAGACAAAAAAATTTATGACAACAACTATAACTAAATAAATACCAACATAAAGGAACCTGCCTCCATCCTTTCTGAGAACATAGGGAGAGGTGTTTCATCATCATTCATATCAAGTGAATAAATAAGAAATAAACAGAATGGCTCTGAGATTTCTTGACAGGAATCCATAACAAGTCTTCCATTTTTGAAATCCTGCTTCAAAGGACAATATGGCATTAATGATACCAGCCAACAGTGAACAAAGAGACTAAAGTTGATATATATAGGACAAGGAATTATCTATCAGCTACTGCATGGAAAGAAGGTGGTTGCTATATTTTCTGCTTCAAACAGGATGTCTTATCTGATGAAAGTAGTTCTGGAGTAAACAGCTACAAATGTTTACATAAAAAGAATGTCTTCAAAGGATTTTAACAATAGATATGTTGTGATGTCTTATCTGTGACACAGAACATTTTGATGTTGCTGAGATCTGTATAAGTGAGTTTGCTTTCTTAACATTGCTTTGGAGGACTCGAAGCTAAAAGGCCAACTTATGATTCTGGTGGGTTTGATCTTTCATTCTGGTGTCAATGAAAACTGTTCTGTAGATTGTATTCAAAGCCTTGTGTGCTTATTTGAAAAGTATACTGAAGGCAGCTGAGGCGGATTGTAGCCAAGAATGATAACAAAATATATGTGGACACTTATGCAGGAAGGTCACTGAGTAGAAATCAGTAACAGTTTTTGCCTCAGAGGAAAAGCAAAATCACTCGCTGAAATAGTAACACTGCATAAAATAAATTAATGGCACAGTCGCTCAGCTGTTCGAACAATGCCGTTACAGAGGCAGTGACATGAGTTCAATTATGCTGCTTTCTGTGAGGAGTTTGTACGTTCTCCTCATGACTGTGAGGGTTTCCTTCAGGTACTCCTGTTCCTCCCGCGGTCCAACAGCGTATGGGTTCAAAGTTCAGAGTACATTTATTATCAAGCTATGTATACTTGAAATTCATCTCCTTGCAGGCAGCCCCTCAAATCAAAGAATCCAATAAAACCCGTTAAGACAAAAGAAGACCTGTGGGAGGGGCGGCACTGACCCTGTGGATTGTCACCTTGTTGTGGTGCTTGTGCGGTCCTGAGATCCCAAGAGCGATGCCGTCAGGAGCTATGCTCCTGGTAGGGTCACCCAGGGAGGTAAGGTCAAGGGTGAGGTCCCTGACAAAGAACAATCCAAGCAAGACCTCAACGGTGGAACAAGTGGACAAAGTTACTTCGAACTCAACGGCTGTGAAGGCTGCAACAAATCCATCGTGGTTTCATTGGAATCAGTTGGTTGATTTGTGAAGAATCGTGTGCTTCTTGGAATGCAACATCAGGTACACGTTAAACAAATACACGCACAGGCGTCTTCGCCCTGTGGAAACGGAATGAAGACCATCATCCTCGACCTCGAGGGATAGCCACCATGACGATACTGGCCTTACATCCAATGTACAGAGAGAAATAAAGAACAAATCGTGAGAACAATGAAAGTAAGCAAATGACATTCAAGTGAGTCCGCAGCCACGGAGCCAGTCACCAGTGCAGCCGATCCAGGAGCCCGTTGGCTGCAGGCCACAGCCTCAGTTCAGCGCAGAGGCGAGTAAACCTCGCCGAGCAGCGAGCTGAACCAGCCCTTCACTCGCCTCCAGCCCCGAGTAGGTTAATTGGTTACACACATTCACTCGGGCGGTGTGAACTCATGCCAGAAGTGAGATCAGTGCGGAGGGACGAGTGGACGTGAGTGTCGCATAGGGAGCGATCCCTGCGGAAAGCAGGAAGTGGGGGGGAGGGAAAGATGTGTTCGGATGCCTCTGTATCCAGCATATAATTCTCCGTAACTTCTGCCACCTACAACGGGATCCCACCACCAAACGCAATTACTGGAAGTTCGAGAAATCGATGTTCTTGGATTTCAGGTTGGAGGCTACTCATGCCCTCTGCTGCCATGATTCGACCACACACAGGGTGGAGGAGCAACACCTTATATTCCATCTGACTAGCCTCCAACCTCCATGAGCGTCGATTTCTTGAATTTCCAGTAGTTTGCCCCCCCCCCCACTCTCCTTCACCATTCCCCATTCCCATTTTCCTCTCTCACCGTATCTCCTTACCTGCCTGTCACCTCTCTCTGGTGCTCCTCCCCCTTCGCTTTCCTCCATGGACTTCTGTCCTCTCCTATCTGACTGCCCCTTCTCCAGCCCTGGATCTCTTTCACTAATCAACTTCCCAGCTCTTTACTTCACCCCACCCCTTCCTGGTTTCACCTGTCACCTGCCACCTTGCACTTTTACCCTCCCCTCCCCCCCCCACCTTGTTCTAAGTTCCTCCCCCTTCTTTTCCAGTCCTGCTGAAGGGTCTCAGATGAAACTTTGACCGTTTACTCTTTTCCATCGATGCCGCCTGGCCTGCTGGGTTCCTCCAGCTTTTTGTCTGTATTACTTTGATTTC